>NC_046163.1:63090861-63338361 GCF_011064425.1 Rattus rattus
TATACATTTATCATTTTGAAAGATTTGTTTATTTTTATTAAGTGTTTTGTCTGCATGTATCTACACACACTACATGACTACCTGGTAGGTATAGATGTCAGAATAGAGCATCAGTCTCCCCTGGACTGTAGTTACAGATGTTGTGAGCTACAATCTGGGTACTGGGAATTGAACCTGGGTCTTCTATAAGAGCAACAAGTGCTCTTAACCGCTCAGCCATCTCTCCAGCCCCCATTTTGAATTTTTGTGTGTGTACAGAATTATTCATGCTATAGATTTAATATATTAACCGTATTTTTCACACCGTGGGACATTTCTGAGCTGGCCTGCTTTGTCCACACAAGGCCAGCACTGTCTAGGCCTTACACAAAGCCTCACTTGCTCTTCTTTCTCTCAGCACAGCCTCAGCTACTCATGAAGAGGACAACATCTCAAGCCAAGAACTTGCTTCCTTTCTCATCTGCAGTTCAGTTTTTCTTTTAAGGCTTGACTTCCACAATGCTCCCATCAAGTTCTTAATGAGGACTGGGGGCAGGGAGGGTGGACTCTACTGAGGAACGAGAGGAGAAATGGGGAGGCGATGTGCCCAACGCTTAGAGTTCAGTGTCAGCCCTTGCTGTACTCTCAGTCTGCTCAGTGCTAATGGTTACAGTGACCACACTCCAGGGAGGGAGTGCAGAAAGCAAGAGTTATGAATTTGTCTAATGCATTTTAATTCTTGTGACAGTTGCTAACAACTGAACAGGAGCACAGATGTATATGAGAACGAAATAAGGAAGCTGGATATTTTAAGTTTCAAAGTCCCAGTAAACACTGCCAAGCTGGACAATGGACTCCCCCGTGCAGTCACGGATGCCCTCACGGACCTTAAATACTTACCTATTCTTTTTGCATCATTGAGATCAAGCTCAGGCTCAGAATATGGTTTTAGCTCTTCCTCTTCATGACCAACGTTCATCCATCGGTCTTTCATTATTTGCTAGGAAATAAACTCTAAGTCATGTCTGGTGAATTACAACATTCAACCCACTCCAAATGTGAAGTGCATTGGTTCACGCAACAAGAATCATGTGACACTTTCAAATAAACTTATTCTATGTACCTTAATTATTGGCCCAACAGGAGGTGTGGGTCTCTAGGTCACCCATAATCTTATCACAACTATATTACCCACTACTCACTAAAGGCAATACACCAATAACCCTCCTTTCACATTGCTTCAAAAGGACTATTTCCAAACTGCAACGTTTTACCATAAGAACTCGACTTTGACTTTATATTTATATATAAGAGAAATTAAGAGGTTTATTTTTTGGTCATGCATTTATTTTAAAATCCCATACCTCAGGAAGAGGAGATTTTGGGGAATTGAAATCTAGGCTGGTCTGTCCAGGTAACTAAAGAATGTGGGAAAGGATGGTGGTAAACATTTAAGTCTGAATTCAGAAATCAGGTAATCATCACAGTGAAAATAGGTATTGGTGTGAATTATCCCAGTCCAATAATTTGATGCTGTGAACATCAGCTCTGGGCTGTTAAAGACAGTCCTGTGGGGACAGTCCACAGAATGAAAGAAAACAGCTACAGCTGGGTAATGAGGTTGTATCTGACATATGTAAAGAAGACCTTTAAAAAGGTCTATGTAGTTATGCCACAAACTACACCCTAAGACTTTTACTACTGGCTAAAAAGCTGTGCTGTTTTAAAGAACAGTTTACAGATCCCCCCAACACACACACAACGTAAGCTTACTGACTGTAACTGGTACGAAGGGCTGGAGAGATGGTTAAGAGCCCTGGCTATTCTCCAGAGGAATTCATTTGATTCCCAGTGCCCACAGGTGCCCTATAGCATCTGTGACTGCAGTCCGAGGGGATCCAGTGCTGGCTACCATGGGCACCAGGCAAGCACATGATGCACAGACATCCATGCAGGCAAAACATTCACACACACAGAAATAAAATTTTTTAAAAATTACAAAAAATAAAAAATGAAGTTGCGTCTGCCACCATCTGGGTCCTGGTCTCACAGGGCACTTTGGAGAGCACGCAGGCAACGTGCACGAGCTGAGGCAGGCTGGCCTCGGTCACTGTCCTACCCTTCTGTGGTGGTCTGAACAGGTAGAGCCTCCTGAGACTCAAGTATCTGGATGTTTGTCCAGAGGGCGTGGCACTGTTAGGAGTGTGGCCTTGGAGGAAGTGCGTCACTTTGGAGGTGGGCTATCTTCAAGCTACATCTAGAGTGAGACAAAGTCCCCTTCGACTACTTTCAGATCCAGACGTAGACCTCTCAGCTCTGTCTCTAGCACTATGTCTCCCTGTACACTGCCATTCTCCCCACCACGGTAATGGACTGAACCTCTGAAACTGTAAGCCAGGCCCAATTAAATTCTTTTTTTTAGGAGTTGCCCTGGTTATAGTGTCTCTTCAGTGATGGAGTCCAAACTAAGACATCTCCTAAACCCTGCTGCCCGCAGCGATGACGCTGCACCCCTTGGCTGTGGGCATCAACAAGGGCCACAAGGGGACAAAGATGGGAAGGGGGGAGCAACTTGCTACTCAGTTGCTAAGGCTGTGAGCCTCACCTCCCCCTCAGTAGCTAGGTTTATTGGCCCAAACTTTGAGGTCTGAACCATTTTCATCCTTTTAATGTCAAGAATGAAAGAATAAACATCTGCCTAACTATCCCAGTCAACATTTAAATCAGTAAATTATTCATCTTTGAGGGAAGCAGCCATCCTTATCAGTAGCCCGCAGAGACTGGTAAGCACTGTCTCCCAGGGGACTCTGTCCCTTCTACTCTGCCCTATGAACTGCTGCTTTACCTCTGGGAATGTTACTAACATGCAGCTGAAGGGGCTTCCTGGATACAGTACAGGGGGTCCCACCTACACCTCTAGCCTCTTCTAGCACGCACAAACCCACATACATACACGTGACTTAAGTAAATCTTAAAAAAAGTGGACCCCAGAGCAGGAGCGAATGATGCTCTACTGAAGTTCCAGCCCTTGAGAGCTGACAGACTGGTGGTTTTCCATTCTGAGCGGTCCATGCTTTTCTATGAAAGGTTGGAAGTTAAGCTGGGAGGAGGGCCACAAAATGGGCTTTTACTACAGACAGCAACATTAGCATGCCTTTCCGCCCCAGAGGAAAACCACAAAAATCCTGAGCTAAAAGCTAATCACACTTAAACAAATAACATAGCTAAAATACCGTCTGATCCACTCCAACAAAGCACTTAGTAATTTCCCAATTCTTTAACTCCCACCAACAAAAAGTATACGTGGAAGTAGAATGACGAAGCCAAGCTGGGCTGAACAGCACAGGGCTGTGCCCACCTCACGGCGGATGTGCCAGCAAACCCAGGCTTCTCTGGGATCCCCCTGCTTCCGATGCAGGTAAGAAGACTTTAAAAGTCCAAGCCAGGAACGAGTACTGAGTCTCTGAAATTTCTTAGCACAGGCCAAATATTCCTAAAGACAGATGAAGGGGCTAAAAGGATGTTTGAGATTAAAGCTCTTTTCTAAGGTCTGGTTCCCAGACCTACAAGGTAGCTCAGAATCATCCGTAACTCTAGTTCTGGGGGATTTACCACCCTCTTCTGGCCTCCGTGGGTACTGCATGTATGTAATTCACAGGCAAACCTTATACACATTCAAAAACAAACAAGCAAGCAAGCAAGCAAACACCCCAACTTTAAATATCAAAGAAAACCCAGACGGGAAAAATGTTTAAGACCATCAGTTATCCTAATTACAGTGTAAGAAAGGACCTGGGTAACAAGAACCTGGGCCGGTTCTCTAACAGTTAGGCCATGTAAACCAGTGTTGTAGAGAATGCATGGGCCATGCTCTCTGCTCACGTGTCTGTAAGTTCCTGTACTCAAGTGTCTATTTGGTGTCACATGATTTCAGAGAGTGAAGAGTTAGCTGGGTTAGAACTTTTAGTCATTTTCAACCTTCAAATATCTGGTCAGCCTTAACCAACATAAAGGTTTTTTTGTTTTTGGACCAGGTAGTTTCTGACGAAGACTAGGTTTGTCCTCCTCAAAAGTCAACTTTGTCTCCACTGTGTCAGCTTAAACAACTCACCAAAGAACCAAGAGGAAAGAAGCACTGGAAAGCCCTACTGTGTTTTCTGAATAAAGAACCATCACTTTTCCTAATGCTGAAAACACAAATTAGACGCAGGCTGAACAGTCACGCTCTGCAGCTGCACCGGGAGCCCTGGCTCTGCAGCCCTGGCTCTCCCCTCCCTGCGAGAGCACGGCTCGCTCACCTCCAGGCTGCCCCTCTTTATGGGGTTCAGCACTAGCAGTTTCTTCAGGAGGTTCTCGCAGTCCGTGGACATGTAGAAGGGAACACGGTACTTCCCTCGCAGGACTCGCTCCCGGAGCTCCTGACAGAGAAGGACAGCATTTAAGTGGCAGCCGACTTTGCCGCTCCTGCGGAGAGGGGCTTCAGCAGCAAACAGGCATATACCTTTAGATTCTGGCCATCGAAAGGCAGGGAGCCACTGACCAGCGTGTAGAGAATGACGCCTAGACTCCACACATCCACTTCCGGCCCGTCGTACTTCTTGCCTTGGAAAAGCTCGGGGGCAGCATAAGGCGGGCTTCCACAGAATGTGTCCAATTTGTTCCCCACTGTGAATTCATTGCTAAAACCAAAGTCAGCAATTTTAATATTCATATCAGCATCAAGGAGAAGGTTTTCAGCCTAAGAGGAAAATAATAAAAAGGACAATGTAAAAAGCGTACACAAAATAAAAATGCTACACCTGCTTCAGATTCTGGGCTCGCTAGCACATGCCTCTCATTTTAAAGTGTAACATTAGTAATGCAAATGCAGTGGTAACTGTCCAAGCAATGTCTGTGAAAGTCTGAACCTTGACACCTGAAAAGAAAAGCTCACAGGAGCTATGGACACATTTTCCCCCAAAGTTTATTTTAAATGTTTCTAACTTCATGGTAAGAGCGACCTTGGAACTGGACCTTAGCAGGACCTAATCTAAGGAACGCATATTGAAATCACTGCTTCGCCTGAGACATAAGCCAACGTTAGCCAGGGGAGCACCATTTTAACAGGGAGTCGATGCTAAGCTCCAGGGTCTGTCTGGAATGACTGCCCAGGCGCCTGGCTCTCCTTTACTCAGTCCTACGTCCTCTCCTCTGGATGCTTCCTCAGCAAAGTACTGATTAGGGAGAGGAAACAAACTGGAACAGTTTGGCTCCCACAGGCTTTATTTTCAGCAATGCTTGCTGTTCTAAAAGTAGAACCCTGTCTAGAGTCACGTTCCATAGGAAGCAAAGACTCTGCTCCTGTGTTTGAGAGGCTCTTCCTAAAATTCTAAAACAATCGCCCATAGATAAAAATGGAAATGTCTTCTATACACGCAAGCGGCTTAATGAACACTTGCTCTGTGCCTGCTTCATTTCAATTCTGTTTCCAACGGATGAATAAATAGAGCAGTAAAGCCACAGGTTAGCTGGTAGATGTGCTTGGTCAGAGTCCAAGGAGGAAAACGGATCCAGATGAAATCAGAGGACCTGGTGCTTCCCTGGAGGACCTGCCGTGTCTCTCCCGCCTCCAAGGCTTCTTTCCTTCTTTTTTCCTTTATGGTGTTCTAGCTTATCTCATATTTGTGAAAAGTGTAACTACAACAGTGGTGGCTAGTGTTAACTGTCACCTTGATGAGTTAAGAGTCACTTGGGGCAGGAGGCCTGTGGGGACACTGGCCCAGACCCTGCACATGCCTATAATCTCAGCCTGGGGATCTGAGGCAGGAGATTGCAAATTCTAGGTCAGCCTTCGCTAGCCACACAGTAAGATTCTGTCTCAAAAACCCCAAACCCAAATCCAAACCCAAACCCAAACCCAAACCCAAACCAAAGCCTCCTAACCCTTACTCCCTAACCCACTACACCCTCTGCACCCCCCAAAACAGGAAAAAAGAAAGAGAACCCAAAAACCCAACCAAGTAATCAACAAATAAAAGTGGGTTCAGATACTATGCAAATGAATGACTCTGGGAGAGTCACATTAAACCAACACTTATTGACTGAGTAACAACAAGAACAACAACAACAAGAACAACAACAGCAGCAGCAGCAGCAGCAGCAGCAGCAGCAGCAGCAGCAGCAGCAGCAGCAGCATGCCTTCCTGATATAAGTAAGGGCCCAGTCTCCTTGACCATCTGTAGTAAGGTGGACATACCCAGTTTCTCCAGAACCTTCTAAAGCAGTGAGTGGTTCTTAGCCTGCAGTCCTTTAATAGAGTTCCTCATGCTGTGGTGACCGCAATCATAAAGACTACTTTCACTGCAACTTCATAACTGTAATGTTGCCACCGTATGAATCACAATGTAAATATGCGATGTGCAGGATATCTGATATGTGGCCCCTGTGAAAGGGTCCTTTGACCTCCAAAGAGATCACACCCCACAGGTTGAGAACTGCTGGTCTAGATGGAATCTAAGTAACTACACTGCCTCCAAAGAGAGCCGCATGCACGGCTGAGGTCTGTCCAGGGATGTATGAAGTGAGGATGCTCTCCCCAGCTGGAACTGAACATGCAGTTGTTGAACAGGACTCTAATGTAAACCGAGTTGAGCTATGAACCAGACAAAGGAATGGGTAGCCAGTCTTCATTTCTCATTGTAGAAAAGACTCCCCTAGCCCTCCTGAGAGAAGAACTGCTACAAACGTCGGGAGCACTAACAGGCCAGAAGAATGGAACCAGGACACAGAATTAGAGTTCCGACCACTGTGTAATGCGGTAATTTAAATAGAATCCAAGTTTGATGCCAATGGATAAATAAGAAAAGTTAAAAATCTCACTTAGAAGTAAGATTTCGGAGAATGAAGAAGACAGGAAAAACAAGAGAGACAGAAGCACTTAAGCCCAAGCTCTTGAAGCTTGTTTGACCATAAGCGTTTCTACCATACATGTTATGCTAGTCTCAAGCGCTGACTTCCTTCCTATTGTGTGATAAACACCATGAACAGAAACAGTCTGACAGGAGAGCGTTCATTTAGCTTCCATCTCCCTAGTCACAGTCCAGTGAGTCAGGGAGGAACTCAGAGCAGGAACCTGGAGGCAGGAACTGAAGCAGGGCATGGTGGGTGCTGCTCACTGCCCTCTCCTCATGGCTCACCCAGTTGGCTTTTTATGCCATCTAGAACCACCCGGCTGGAGTGGCACCGCCCACAGTGGACGAGGACCTCCCATATCAATCATTCATCAGGAAAATGCCCCATAGGCCTGCCTGCAAGCCAGCCTGACAAAGGCATTTTCTCAGTTGAGGACCCCTCTTCCCAAAAGACTCCAGTTTCTGTCACGGTGACACACACACACACACACACACACACACACACACACACATTAAAACCCTCTTCTTATTTTGAACTTTGGTGCTAAGAAAGAACCCTGGTTCTTACACATGGCAAGCACATGCTTGTGCCTTGTGCTGTGACATTACTTCTGTCTAGATGGGACCTTCAACATTTTTAGTTGAGGACAGAATTTAAACTACGGAGTTAATAGTCAGTCAGGTCCTCTGACTCTGATTTAGACAATGCCATGCCCATGTTCTCATGTGCTTGGTGAATACAGTGCCTTTCATAGGCTATGGTGACAATTCAGCAAAAATCACCTCACCCTGGGCTACTGAATCAAGATGGGGTAACTGAAGAAGTAGCCCTACTTATACTATGACACATTCTAACTGTGAGTATAACAATATGGTATGTGTGCGTGTGTGTGGGTAGTGGGGGGCAGAGGAGGACATCCAGCCTCCTGCTGTCTCACCTCTGCTTCATTCCCTTACGACAGAATCAGTCACTGTACCTGACACTGGCTGTTTCAGCTAGGCTGGCCAGCCTGGGAGCGCAAGACCTATCAGTTTCCAGCTCCAAATGCTGGAGTCATGGGCATGCACAGCCCTACCGGGTTTTTATTAGGTGGGTGCTGGGGATTTGAACTCAGGTCCTCATGCTTGTAAACAAGTCACCTTATTCATCAAGCCTGCTCCCCAACTATCTTATTATTACATATTTTCATAAATGAGATTTTAATTTTAAAAGCAGCAGCTTACCTTAAGATCACGGTGGACAATGCATTTTTGATGACAATACTGTACAGCAGATACAATCTAGAAGAAATATTTGGATATAAAGTCAAAATTATTTTTTGGTTAAATACTTGGTTTTAATATTTATCATTTTCAATTTGGATAAAGTACTAACTTTGATTTTAAAAAAATACCAGCAATTTCATGATTCCTTTAGTTTAGAAAACCATGCTTATTAAAGAGATAAAACTTTTAAATGTTGGAAGTAATATTCTTTTGGGAAAACATACTACCTTTTTTTGGTGAACATCTATGGAAATTCTTTATACGAATTAAATTTCTTTCTTTACATGAGTCAAAGTATATAACTTAGAGTTTAGAACAAGGGTTTGCTACAGTGTTGGCATAAGTAAACTAGCATTGAAGAGCTGACTGGGGCTAAAGCAGTTATGGGATTACATCACATTTGCTCAAGGCATATTTCCTTAATTTATCAAGAACTAATCAGGGAATTATTTAATAACATCTCATGTTTTCTGCTCAAATATAAAGAAACAGGAAAAAAGCAAACTGTCAAAAGGAAAATAAATAATCAAGAAACGAGCTACAGGTTAATCTGACACTTGCCCCTAGTTTTGCTGGGCAAAGTACTGTGCACTGCACATACATTTTGCAGCCATAGCCGTCAATTAGTGTGGAGGACCCTGAGGTAAGAGTCACACAGGGAGGTGCCCGACAATGTAAAGGCCTCAAATACAAACAATAGATTATCAGCTTTAATGTGATGGTTCTTTAAAAGAACCCCGTAGCAATCGATAAGGAGCTACCCTACGTGTGCAATTATACCTGGTGCCTCAAGGACGGTTGTCTTAGTGTGGAGCTGTGGGGTCGGTTAAACGTGAAGCCAGTGTGGATGCAGGTTAGCCATTCACAGATGGAGAGAGAAGAGAGATTTCCACAGTCTGAGAGTGGAATGACAACCGCTGTGCTACCGGAAGGAAGGGGAGGACCCAAACCACAGTGAAAGTGGTCTACTCCAGCATTAGAAAGTTATTCACATGTATGTCAAAATGACTCCATGACAAAACTACCAATGCACAATGAATAGATAATGCGGAGAAATTCATTTTAATCAAGTCAGTTTATCAAGTGCTTGCTATGTGCTTGTTCTGGGGGGTGGGGGAGGGGTTGGGATACAAATGTGAGCACTACAGCGCTCACAGCTTCATTAAGAGGGGAGAGTGAGTGACCACAATCCAGGTAGAATCACAGACAGAGGTGCAGGGAAGTGAGGGGCTACGGATGACTGGATCAGAAATGCTTCTTGGAGGAGGTGCTGCCACTGGTTGAGGGTATCCCCGAAGGACAGGAAGAGCTGAGATTGTTGGTAGAGCCGGGGTAAAGTGATGAGCTGTGTCAATGACGAGGGAGGAGGATAACATACTCATAAAGCTGGCAGAACCAAGCATTGGGGGACAGCCTAGTAGCGGTCTTTGGATTCCATGCGAGGAAGTGCTTGCTATGGAGTGCACAGGCACTAAATGTTTGGGGCAGCATGGCAATGCTGTAAGCATCTTCAAGTGTGAGTCTACACACAGCAGAACAGACAGTCAACATTTGTAAGATTCTGGAGCACCGTGCCTCGAAGGGTTCTAACAGCCAACTTTCGCTACATTACGTCTATAAGTCACGAGATATATCTGCATGTATAGTTTCTGGATACACTCTGTAGGTAACAGTGCTCAGAGGACAAGGCTTGCAGGTCACACACTTGTATGCTACAGTGGTCTGTTTACAGAGTGTGACCAGGGGCCATGGTTCACACCTGACAGGATCATCTCTGTGTAAGCAGTCTCTAGATGTCTCCTCAGCTCCAAAGCGTGACAATGCACACTAACGTGAGAGAACACTGCATGGAGCATGTGCTCTTCCCACAGAACATGGCCTCTGAGCTAGTGTCCAACAGGGGCATGAGCAGTGTCACACACTTGCCAACCATGGGCATGTCGGGCATGGAGACACCGTGGCTTCTGACTCTCAACCTGAGCTGTCACTCGTAAGCCCATGTTTCATTGCACGGGCCTACAGCAGACTGCCACCTGAGAGCATCCCCACAAGCAGGGGAACTTCTCTCTAACCCTTCCACTATGGACCTTGAGAATAGGATTTACAAGCAGGCCTGCACTGACCTTCAGGCCTCACATGTGTTGTGGAGTAGCTTTGCAATGATTTATAAATGGGTCAGGAATTCCTCTTCTCTAAGCAGTAGCCTTGACCTTGGAATCAATAGTATAATTTTAAAAATAAGATTTATTTTAATTTTATGTAAGTAGGTGTTTTGTCTGCATTTATATCTGTGTGCTGTAGGATTAATGGGTCCCCTGTCACCCCACCACAGGGCTAGGCCGCTTGGGGAGGTAGAAGGGCTGAGAACAGACTGGGGGCCTGTGGGCTGGATCTAGCCCAGGGCCAAGGGGGAAAGAGGGGGAGTTCCAGATGGTCCCTGGGAGGGGTGGGGAGTCTTTGGCTTGGCTGGGTGTGGCTTGGTTGTGGGGTGCTGGGAGGCCTTCTTTGGGAGATTAGATGGCAGCTCCGTGGGCGAAGGCCTTCTCTAAGGGTCCCCATGGCAGAACCCAATGAAAAGAGACAGTCTGTGGTTTTAAGGAGTTTATTGTCATGGCAGAAACTGGATAAGTAAAACCGTACCCCACTTCTCAGGGTAGGCCTGAGATTAAATACCTTTTGCAGGGAGGAGTGTCTGGGAAGGGAAGCTCATTGGCTAAGCCTCCAGGCCTTTAGGTACCTCATTATAATGGAGATCTGTCTTGACCTGTGGTCACATCCTCTACCTGTGGAGGGGCTTGGAGCATTGCCCTTACGTGACTGATGGCCACAAATCTATGGAGGGCTGAGGCTAGTGACAGGGCCTGGTTTGCTGGGAGTCAGGCGAAATGCCTACCTTCCCTTTCAGGGTTACCAGGGTTTCAAGCCTTAGCTCAACCAGGAACCAGGCTGCCTTTCATGGTCCCACAGTGTGCCTGCCATGTGTGTACAATGCTCACAGAGGCCAGAAAAGGGCCTGGGTACCCTGGAACTGGAGGTTCAGATGCTTGTGAACTACAGGTGGGTGCAGGGAACTGAACCAGGTCCTCTGGAAGCAGGAAGCATACTTTAACTGCTGAGCCATCTCTGCAGTCCCAATACTATGGTGGGTGTGTGTGTGTGTGTGTGTGTGTGTGTGTGTGTGTGTGTGTGTGTGCATGTGTGTAGCTTCACAGCCCATGGAGTGCAGAGGCACTGTACTGGCAACGTTGCTAAAATGATGTTAAACTGTGTACCGTCTTTAGCAAACCAAATAGTAAGGTCAAGGGCATGTTAATGTAGTATATTCTTTCACCGTTTACGTAAAAATCATACACACAAGTATGTACATGAACATGCATTCACACACACACTCACACACACACACACACACTGGGGGCTGGGCTAGAGCTCCAGATCTTAACCTAAACCCTACACTGTTCCCATCCACCACACTGGCCAACTGCACACACTTTTACAACACAAAGCATCTTCACCCAGTATAACTTTGTTATTTTTTAGCAAGTGAGTAAAACTAGCAGACTAAAAAGACAAAGGGTAAGTGGAAATCATCTTTGAAGTCTACAAGAAGATCCCGGAGGGAACATGTGCCAACAACTGGAATTTTCTTGCTCATCTGCTGCTTACAACAATCAACGAGGAGGGAGATAATTGGAGTGCTTGACCAGCGGGCATGAAGTTCCACCCTGGATAGGAAAGAATTTAACGCAGGGGGCAGAGCACAGCCCAGACGCTCACTGCTGTTTTCCCATTACCAGCTGTTTCCACAGCCACTGCTGTTCACTCTGGTTTTTGAGGGCAAACAGGCAAAGTGTACTGAACGGGGTGACCGCTCTGTACAGCAGGGAGGACGATTCACTGCCTTTGATCCACTATTGTTGTAGGGACTTAGTGTATGACGTTTCAGCGAGCTCCTGAGTGTGATGTGTGTTGAGGTCAAAGGACAACTTTCAGGAATCGGTTCTGCCCCTCCTCTAAGTGGGGTGCAGGACTGCACTCAGGTTGTTGGTCTTGGTGCAAATGCCTTTGCTCCCTGAGCCATGTCATAGCCCCCCACCCACCCCTCTACTATGCATAACTATAGGAATCTACCTGAATAACAGAGACTATAAAACAAAGCCATACACATCACTTTGGAAGGTCAGGTCGAAAAGTGGAGCAGCCTGTCTTCACTCTCCATGACGAGGACCATTTAGTGAGGTAGCCTCCATGGCCCGCTGTCCCAGAGAATGGCCTGGTGGGGGCACGCCTTGCCCAGACAGACTGTGTTCAGAACACTTTCAAGTGCAGAATCTGTGTAGTGGTCACACATGAAGAGCTAAACTACTTTATAAAAGTTCTTAACCCACTAGGGCCCGTCCAGGACATAATGCATTCTGGGCTTGACTTCAGTATATCTTATGACGATTCACAATTCATTAGTCACTTCCATATAATTTATAAAGTATACTCATTTTTTCAGCATAATTGTCCAACAACAGATTAAGGCTAATGAAAATTTGGTATATAAAAATGGAATGTTAACTTAAAAATGACATTTACAAGGAAATGGATGTATAAAATTAAGTGTGGTCACACAATCTAAGGAAACCACACGTGTTCTCCCTCGTATTCTGGGTCTATGTGTATATGGAATATATGCACATACGTAAACAGATGTACATGTGGGCACACAAAGAAAAGAGACGAGAAAGGCCAGACACAAGGAGAGGAGGAAGGACTGGGTGCAGGCACTGGACACGAGTCCTGAGGGAAGCAACGATAACCTTCTCTAGCTCTAACTGTACCGGGAAGCTTTCATTTTTGGTGGTGGATAATACGTAAAATATATCCAGTAGTGACCGTGTAAAGTGCAGTGTGAAGCCTCACAGCTTCAGTCCTGAGGGGCTCCTCTAACTGTATAGGAGTTCACTGTGATGCATAGACCGGGTACAGTTAACTTTGCTGTGCAATCTTTTTATATGCTAGTCTTTTTCCTAAAAGACTTGTAAAAAAAGAAAAGTACATTTAATGCAGTTGCAAAAATTAAAAGTAAAATTCTAAATGTGTTTATAAAGAATCCCCTCCCCCCACTTTGTCCTTTCTATGGTTAGGTCACGATGATGCTAAACTGGAAGTGTGAGCATCTGATCTCTGTCTTTTGTCGCGCTTGTATTTCCTCACACGGCTAAACGAAACTGGCCATGTTCTTTAAGTAAATTCTCCAGTAAATTTGAAAACTAAGATATATTTAATCATAGAGGAGAATACTCCAGTAATGCACAAGTAAAGCTGGCAGAACTTGATAACCGTTCCTGGATACACACAGGGCCGAGCACTTCTTCCCCGCATCGGTCTGCTCTGAGAGCTCAAGACTCAAAGGTGAACACTCAGTCTAATGTATGAAATGGGACCATTCATAGTCATGTCAGAATAACCGTGTGCAACTACTATTTTAAGGTGAAATTCAGGAAAGATGGGTTTCTGTTCTGGGGATTATTCATTCTTAGAAAGTGGAAGGAGGAGTTTTTCTTTTAAAGCTGTTGGTGATACAACCCATTGCACATCAGTAAGAATATCAGCAAAACGAAGTTGAGACGCACTTTCCGTACCTGCCTGAATTTGGCCCGGGCCTCTTTCTCTTTCATTCTTCCGTGGGCAACTAAGTAATCAAAGACTTCACCTGAGTCAGAAAGGCAGAGCAGGCAGTGAATACACATTGGTTTTCATTAACAATATACACAATGCCAAGTTTTGGCTTTTCTTTTCAAGAATCACTTGGTCCACCATTTTCTGCTGTTTATAAAAGTCACAAACTAATACAGAAATAGGAAACAAATTATATGTGGAATTGAGAATCTGTAGCAATGACACGGAAGCCTGGCACCCTTGTTTGAACTCTGCTGCCCGATATGACCTGCTGGCTGCCCAACCCCATCCCAGCTGCATCTGCATTTTCATCTCCATGACACAACAGTGGACATGCCACACATGTGTGCGAGCCCATTAACAGCGGACAGTGCTGAGATTTTCTGCTGAATCTATGTACCTCTGTCTGCCTCCCATCTTTCTGCAGTCTGTGCTCACTTAGAAAAGTTAATCTTCAGTTAAAATCTTGAAATATTTCCTCAGTGTCACAGAGAGACTTACTTTCTAAGACCTTATCAGCTGCAAAATGCAAACATACATGTGACTAAAAACTTATTGGATGGCTTAAAAGGTCTTAGACACAGTATAGCCAAGGTACAGTCTCAGGTGTCAGGATCTGACGGTTAGGCATGCACCTTGGTGTAGCCCCTCAGACATAGTAGGTACTTAATACTGAGGGTCATTAGATCTGCCACATACAAGTAGTCACTTAAATAAATATCTGACCTAGAGTACACTTTCACCATACATTGTATTAAATCCATTCTACATTTGGGATTTTCTGCTTATAGCCAAGGACTACAAATCAAATGCTGTTTTAATATTTAAGTAACCAAATCAAAACACTTAAAAGATGACAAACCAAATTCTAGAAATCACTAAGTAACTTTGAAATAAGCCACAGTTCTATTTCTACCATCGGCTCGGCAGGTCTTGAAAGCAAACACTGAACTTTCGGGAAGAGGTCATTAAAGGATCTGTCAGTAACTACAGACTGCAGTGAAGGCATGGCTGTTACAGGGACTTCCAGGAACCGTCAATTCTGTGTCTGTCACACAGGACACGCTTTCCGGGCCCACTCGGTCTTACCCCCACTTGCGTATTCCATGACCAGGTAGAGCGTCTTCTCTGTTTCAATAACTTCAAACAGTTTCACTGAAAAAAGAGGAATATAAATCTATAACTGACAGCATAAAATGGGGTTCCTTCTGCAGCCTTGGACAACGGTAAGCAGAAAATGCTTGCTAAACTGAGTCACTCCAACTTAAAAACAAAAGTCACTCAAGAGCCATTTCTCTTATGCAAGGAGACTACTTACACCTTACCAAAGTGGTTTGGAGTCTATTAGAGTTAAAACAGTGTTTGAGATGAAAAAGCCATAAAAAAGGAATATTTTCAGCACATGCCTTTAATCCCAGAACTTGGGAGGCAAAGGCAGGTGGATTTCTGTGAGTTCCAGGCCAGCCAGGGTTACATAGAGAAACCTTGTTTCAAAAAACAAAAGCAAAATGACAACAAGGGGCAGTGGGGGTTGGGGTGGGGTGGGGGTAGGGTGTGTGTCTTAAAGTCAGGAAGACAGAATGGGAATGAAAACTTAGAGATGGTGCAACAATAAGATAATATAACCTGTTAGTAAAAATCCAAAACTTATGTTTATGTGGTATTTATAACTTCTAGTGAAAATAGAATTGACTTATACAGTGGAGATTATTCACCAGGAATAATCACATTAATGGCTACATACAAAGAAAACCTTTAGAGATGCAGGAGAGAATGCTTAAAAATAAGTAGATTAAAAAATAATCTTTTCTACTATTTAGAATCAAGTGATTTTATATAGTATGCCTGATTGATAAGTTTATTTGTAAAAGGGGCAAAATCAAGACTTACTAATACAATTCAGTAAAACTGAAATTAGTATCTTATTTACTTCAAAATACATTATTTTGCCTATCAAAAGTACATTAAGCTCAAGCGTTTATTACATACAAGTGTTCTATGTAATTCTTCTCTATTTCTAGCTAGTGGCACGCACTCTTTGATCTAGCGAGGAGCGTCTGTGTGCAGGAGCCCAGTGTACTGCAGTGTGATGTCAAGCAGGGAGGCGGCGGCAGAGGTGAGCTGCCGGCCTCCAGGACCGAGCCACTGCACCAAGAGTCACCCTCACTGACCTTCACCTTCTTCTTTTATAGAGAGCGACAGTAAAAGCGTGCACGTTCAAATGCCTTTCAATGCAGGGAAACTGTCACTGCTTGTAAGTATAGGTTTCATACCTATGTTAGGATGGTTCAGTATCTTCATTATTCGTACTTCTCGGAACAACTGTTAAAAAACATAAGACAGATTCCTGGTTAAAGGACCGAAAACCTCAAGCAGACACCAGCTGCACTTCCATTTGATAACAATCACTTCCTTACACGACTGTCCATCCTGGCAGAGAACCTAAGCAGAGATCTGCTTCTTGGTTCTACCCTTGTGTAATGAGCACACTGCCCTCTGTATTAATTCCATGGAGACCTGGTTTCTCAAAGACCCCTGACGAGATGGACTGGAGAGGTTTGTCTCTGTATGTGAAGCTATCCATAGCAAAACTTACACTTTCTTCAAGGTCTCTTCAGGAACAGAAGCAGAAGAAAAGACCGAGGAAATGACAGTGAAGCTACATCGTGGCTCAGATTCCTTCTGGTTGACCCAACACTTTGTGAAGGATTCAGGTGCGCTTTAAGTAGACTTGTAGGATAATATCAAGTAACAGTAAAATAGCCGAGTGCAGTGGGAACTGCCCATCCATAATCAAAATCATCCACATCCAAAATCATGTGGGCTGAGGCAAGGAGATAGCGAGTCCAAGATAAGCTTGGCTACAGAGGGACTCTGTCTTGAAATATGGGGGAGAAGAGGAAGAGGAAGAAGAGGAGGAAGAGGAGGAAGAGAAGGGGGAGGGCTATTTTAAAAGATTTACTTAGTTTTGAGATTGAAGCCAGCCTGGGCTACAGAGCAAGTTCCAGGACAGCCAGGGCCATACAGAGAAACACTCTCATGAAAAATACCAAACAGAAACAGACACACAAACAAACAAAAGTCAGATGTCTTTATTTTTTTTTGTATTTTGCCTGTGTGTATGCATGGCACTACATGTGTGCAGTACCCGGGGAGGTCAGAGAACAGCACCAGATCCTGTGGAGCTAGAATTACAGGTGAATGTGATCACTATGTGGATGCCAGGAACAGAACCCAGGTTTTATGGAAAAGCAGACAGTACTCTTAACCACTAAACCATCTCTCCAGCTCTAAGAGGTAGACTATCAAGCATGCTAAATAAAATGAAATGACATGAATGTTAAATTTTATTTCCCCTTAACTTTAAAACACTACACGGACAAGTTTTCACGAGTATGATTGATCAGGTTGATGGTATGGTCACAGTGGGCAGGAGTGCCCGCTGTTCATTTTGATGACCCGAGTTCAGTCTTTAGTACCCATGGTAGAAGGAGAGACACACTCCTACGGTGACTTCCATGAACACACCACAGCACATATGAACATACACACAAATAAATAATAAAATGTTAAAAAAACATGACATTTAGAAAGGAGCATGATCTGGTATTTTCTCCTTTATGTTTTGTATAAGTGTTAGTCAAAATCAAAACCAAGCATTTGTTCAAAAAAATAGAACCAAAAATTGGCAACTTAAAATAAATCTGTTAAGACATGTTTTGTCAGAATAAAACCTAAATTTAGCGTAAGCACAAGTGGTGTTTCTGTAATGATTTATTAAAGCCTGAGACAGCACGGAAAGATGCTCACCACGATTAGTCATTAGGGAATAAACTCAAACCCAGTGAGGGCTGCTGACACCCATTCGGATGACCACTGTCATACGAGACAGGATAGGACAGAACAAACCTGCATGAAACGGGAACTCAGAGCCCTCTGGCCCAGCACAGCGGGTAGAGTGTCAGCTAAGAGGATACTGTGGAAAAGACACAGCCATGCAGAACCGTCGTCCTACAGGAATTAGAAGAACTGCCATGCAATCTATGGACCACACGCCCAAGAGGACTGAAAGGGAGGCTCAAACAGGTGAGCGGATGAGTAACGTGAGAATTCCGATGGAGTCAACATACAACACGGATGAGCCTTGAGGGAATCATGTAGATGAAACTGTACATCGACAATGATGGAAATGACACATTTTAGTCTGTGGTCATATCACATAATAACAAAATGAAATACAATAAAAATACATCCCAATTGAAAAACCACTTAGGTCTAGATGCTTAAAAAAAAAAAGGATTGTCCTAGATATCTTTAATAATTCTGTGGTGTGTGTGTGTGTGTGTGTGTGTGTGTGTGTGTGTGTGTGTGTGTGTGTGAGAGAGAGAGAGAGAGAGAGAGAGAGAGAGAGAGAGAGAGAGAGAGCGCATATAAGCCACACGCTTTCACTTAAACTCATTTTAACAGTCTCTCACAGGTAACATTCAGGAATTGAAAGTTCTGTGGGTGAAGAGGACACAGATGCAGCAAGTTCTCTATGTTCGAGACTGTGCCTGGCCTGACTGAGATGACGCTGCCTCCGGCCTCCACTGACCTTTCCTCAGCACACGAGGCCTGGACACACCCTCTGCCTCTTTCCTCCTCTCTGGTGCTCGGTTTTCTGCTCTTCCTTTCAGTGTTTCCAGGAGCTTCTGCACCTTCAGCTCTTAGCACCCTGACCGCGGTCCCTCCCTGCCTCAGTGTGCTCTTCCTGTGCTTCACTACGCTTCAAAAACCATCAGTTCACTGCGGACTGTAGACTCATTCAGAACGATGTTTTACACCTGAATTTATGGTTAATTTTACTTGGTTGTCCCATGAGAACTCAAGGCCGACGCTCGACAGTGCACACAGACGTTTCCCAACAGCTTTAGCATGTGTGACCGGGGCTGCCTTTCCAACCTTCTCTCAGGACACTCTTGCTTTAAGGTAGACATCACTTCAGCACCCAGCATTCCTCTGGTTCCTGGAACTACTGGGTCCTGTCCTGCTCATCTCCAGAACAAGTTCTCTGCAGAGAATCAATATTCGCCCTTCTTTTTCTTTCTGAAGGGCATGTACATGAATTTATCAATGTAAATTTTAAGTTACTATTTTTCTTGAGCCAGCACTCATTAACCTCCAGAGCAGTGGGTCGCAACCTGTGGGTCGTGAGTCCTTTGGAGGTTACATATCAGATATTTGCATTACCATTCATAATGGCAGCTAAATTACGGTTATGAAGTAGCAGCAAGATAATTCCATGGTTGGGGGTCACCACAACATAAGAGACTGTCTTAAAGGGTTGCAGTACCAGGAAGGGTGAGAACCACTGCCCTAGGGTTTAAGTGAGCATGCCAGTCCCTATCATTTAACATTATTGTGGGACTAAGATCCCTTTACCTCCCCCATGCTACTGTCTGAAGAAATTCTGTCCTGTCCAGAATCTGGGGAAGGGCTGACAGAAAGAAGTGACTGCTGGGAGGCTGGCACTACTGGGGTTTGCCTTGGAGTCTGACACAATTACATTTTATATAAACCACGTATTTTAATACAACAGTGAATAATCCGAAAGCCCCAGATACGAGTCACTAATAGAATCGCTGCAGAGGTGTGGGTCGAGTGAGTGTAAATGATTAAAATTAAATATAGGGTTTTATTGGCAGATTGTCTCCTAAATAAAACACAACTAGAAATAGTAACAAATCTATTCAAACTTTGTAATTGTGATCCATGCTAAATAAGGTACAGTTCTAACCAGAGAACTTAAGCTACAGAAGTGTTCACCCTACCTTGGTCAAAGAGTATATATTTATGCATTCAGTTTAAATGTTAAATTCGGTATCGTTTTCAAGCTTTCTCTTACTTTAACCTACTCTTTCAATAACCACTTCATTCCCAAGCACACCGTAGCTGCTGCCCTGCTTCTAAGTGGCACAGGCCCTGTGCCGAGGGACTGGTCCAGGATCCATGGCATACACACGATCCTCGGGCTCCCTGATTTTACCTCCTCTTCTTCCTTGAGAGAGTGTGCCAAGTTACAGAACAAGACAACAGTGCCACAGGGAGAGCAATAGTTACTCTTAATAAAAAGCACTGCCAGCTCAGCAGTTTTTCTTAAAAGTAAACTGGCTAAGGTATGTCAGGCTGGTGGGAGCAGATTAATGTTTACATATTTATAAAAGTACTTATTTTATTTTGTGTGTATGTATCTGAATATGCTTACATGTGCCTTGTCTGTGCAGGTTCCCATGGGAGGCAGAAGAGGCTGTCTCATCCCCTGAAGCTAGAGTCACAGGTAATTGTGAGCTGCCCAATAAGGGAGGTGCTGGGAACTAAATGCAGTGCTCTGTGGGGAGCAGGATTTCCTCTGAGCCACCTCTCCAGCCCTGATGTCTGGATCTCTGAGAATGGCTCATCTGAGGGAACTGATGAGCTGTGTGCCCTTCAAGACATTCCTCCACAGTGATGAGTTTCTGTTCATCTAGCTGTTTAGGCCTTTTTTTTTTTTTTTAAAAAGAAGCTGGGCTTTGGGGGCTGGAGAGATGGCTCAGCCATTAAGGGTATTTGAGTTCAATTCCCAGCAACCACATGGTGGCTCACAACCAAATGTATTAGGATCCAGTGCCACCTTCTGTGTCTGAAGACAGCTACAGTGTACCAGATATGATAGATAGATAGATAGATAGATAGATAGATAGATAGATAGATAGATAGACAGACAGACAGACAGACAGATGATTGATAGATAGACAGATAGGAGATAGATCGGAGATAGATAGATGGATAGATGATTGATAGATAGATACTAAAAAAGCTGGGCTTTTGTGCAACATTTTGGGTTCATCAGTTTTTAGTCTTTGCTTGGAACTTGGAATGTAGCTGTGTGTAAAAACTAACAAAAATAGTACTTTAATGGAACACCCCAATTCCACCTGGAGATGATGTATAAAAGATAGGTAGAGCCCAAGTTCTGATCAGAAAGTAATTTTTAAAAATTAAAACAATAATATCTGACTATTAGTGATCCTACATCTCAAAGATACCTTACACATATTGTTTTAACTTTTGATTTGAACAGAGAATGTGAACATTTTAACAACTAAGAACATGGAGGTATGTCGTGGCTGGGAGCATGCTGGCTAATGTCACTGCTCTATTGCTGTGAAGAGACTCCATGACCAAGGTAAACATTTAATGGGAGGGGTTACCCACAGTTCAGAGGCTTAGTCCATTATCATCATGACAGGAGCATGGCAGCACACAGGCAGACATGGTGCTGGAATAGTAACTGTGAGTTCTACAATCTGATTAAAGGCAACACGAGAGACTAGGCCTGGTATGGGCTTTTGAATCTTTTTTTTTTCTTTTCTTTTTTTTTTCGGAGCTGGGGACCGAAACCAGGGCCTTGCGCTTGCTAGGCAAGCACTCTACCACTGAGCTAAATCCCCAACCCCGGCTTTTGAATCCTACCCCAGTGACACACTTCCTCCAGCGAAGGTACACCTCTTAGTCCTTCTAATCCTTTCAAAGAGTCATCCTCCCTAGTGACTAATCATTCAAATACATGAGCCTATGGGGCTATTCTTACTCAAACCACCAAAGTCAAAACGATGACAATCATAGAAGGATCATTGATGTTTTGTATGGTATATTAGCTATAGAAAATGGACTGCCAGAATCCTGCCCCATCAACCATCCCTCCACTCAAAGACACACATGCTGGCTGCATATGGCCACTATCTGATATGAACCAGAATGTGTTCCTGGATCCCAGCGTGACAGTTCACGGAGAACGGGCTCTTAAGAAGAGAGTTCAGGTTACATGAAGTCACAGGGTAGGACCCTAGGCTAATATGATCAGTGTCTTTAGGAGGAAGAGCTGCCGAGGGTGAGCTGGGCTCAGAAGACAAGACCTGTGCACACTGAGAGGAGGCCATCTGCAGCCAATGAGAAAAGGCTTGGAAGAAACCAACCCTGCAAACACTTCGCTCTTGGACTTTCAGCCTAGAAAATAACAAACTTTCCATTTAAGCCATTTATTCTGTGGGATGTTGTTACAGTGGCAGCACTAGTAGACTAGTGCTATCCTGAATCTAGAAAATTCTGGCCAAATGAGTACATTGTGTCAACAAAATTTAAAAAAGTTTCATCAGTACCTGCCTAAGACTCTTTGTCTCCTAGATGGGCACAGGAAAGGGAGGATGGTGAACAGAAGTTAATGGCTGCAGTCTTCTGCAGAAACCCTCCAAGTTGGAGGGAGCAGGACAGTAACCAGTGAGCTAGGCATCTTTTAACAGAGAGCGCCCCACGAGCAGGATACCAATCTTACCAGTGCTTGCCTTTCCTTGGGAGGGGGAGAGGAGTAGAGCTTTCACAGGGAAGTAAGACTGCACCTGACAGACAGTATCACTGACACCATCCCTTCTGCATCATTTGCCTGGGGACAAGTAAGGAAAGTGTGTTCACAGGATTTCAGTTCTAAACTACTTGAGTTTCTGACTTTTCCTTCTTTCTCATTTTCAAGCTGTGACACCGTGATGTGTCCGGCACATACGCATTAGCGAGAGCTCTCAGAGCTGGGTCCCTTCAGGCTTCATATTTCAGGTCTGCTGTGAGTTGGATGGTAAAGTCAATATTTGTTACAACTGTGTTACAAGAACTAAAGGAAGCCTTGTCTATAAAGCAGGGCCTTTACTTTGTGGACTCAGACAGCTACTCTAATTGTTCAGGGCCTTTGTTACTTCCTTCTAGATTCCTGGCTTTGCTCCAGGTAGCTGAAGTCACCAACCAACCCCTTTGGATATTGTTCTACTCAGTCCTTCCTAGTCAGGCCAAGGCCAGTATCAGCAAAGCTCCACAGGGCCAATCAGCACTTGCCTCAGCAAGGAGAATTTCCTTTTTCTCCTCTCAGCTAATTTCTTTTCCTTCCAAACCTTCCATTTCTTCTGTCTATTATTCTTTTGTGCCTGGTGTGGGGTGGAGGGGATAGGACATCTGTTGTATTCAAACCAGTAGATTTTAGACATGTAGTAGTCACCTATCATCCTAATTCTATGAACAGACTCTCATCAAGGTCAGCCAGTGTGTCAGACCTGCTGCCATGCTACCTGTGGTCTCCTCATGCCAGAGGACTTCTCTGTGACTCACTTACCTTAAAGACAGAGGATGATTTTGTAGTCACTTGTTTTTTCCTGGGTGACATTAGTTATAGTAAACGGAGCTTGGAGAAGGAGGTGGTATCTTTGAGCACGACCTTCTTAACTTTTTAAATATTTAATTATGATGTGACTTTAGGAGGGACAGAAATGCATTTTGTAATAATGCCATCACTGCAATTTGTGATAATCCTGTCTGCATCCTCGGCAGCAGTTTTGGCCCATTAATAAACTGAAATGTGGGCTTGTTTTACCCTGCAGGTGACTTTCAGTGCCTAGATCCACTGGGAAGCCTCGTTCACTGGGAAAGCATACACATGCTGTGCCTACGTTAACAGAACACTGTTGATTAGATGCTCAGCTTCATAACTTTTGGGATCAATACGTCACTTCATTTTTAGCCTTCAGGCACTTATTGGGACATCCATCAGATAGTTTATAAAACTACTACTAGTAGCACTATAACATTTAACTTCTTTTTGTTTGCTTTCTTCCTGCTTTGCTCTGGTTGTTTAGAGAAGGGTCTCACATAGTCTAGGGCAGCCTATAACTCGCTATATAGAGCCCTGGCTAGTTTAGAACTTCTAGGCAGAGCAATGGCCTATCCAGCAGCTCTGAGAAGCCAGTTGTGAAGGAGATAGACTGTCTACAGGGTAGGAGGAAGCAGAGCCTGCCTATGTCGTGGGCAGAGGAGAGGTCCTGAGGAAGGTGGAATTCTATCCAGTAGGCACAGGGTAGACCTGTGGGAAGGAAAGAGGGGACTTACAGGGAGGTATGGGGGAAGATGAGTGCAAATGCAGCAGGCTTCTGGGGTGGGAATCGAGAGGCAGACCTAGCTGGTTGCATGTGGGAGGTGAAACATTCCTAAAGGAACTAAATGGGCTACAACTTTTGAAATAGCCAAGCTAAAGTTTTCTGATGATGTTAAGATTCCTAGCCTATTCCACTTCCATCAAGAGAAAACTCTTCCATGGTAGAAGTAAATACATATTTCATAGTTAATAAAGGCCCAGTGATCAGAAGTTCATTAAGGTTCTTAGAAAACTGGCAGACCAACAGTGAAACTACTGCCAAAGAACCAAATGATTCTTTAGTTACAAGCGCCTGATCCTAGTATGGTAAGGCGACCAAAAACTGATGTGGAGAATAGGAACGATTTCTCCGAGGAAGTGACTCAGACTGAAATGTATAAGAACTAAGTGAGGAGGGGAGTTGGTGTCAGGCAAGGGGGAGAGAAAGCTGCAAAGGCTGGGTAGCTAGAAGAAGAGAACAAGAAGCTTAGTTGGACACTGAAGCTGGAGGGATGGGGCATTATGGGGAGGGAAGAGCTTTAGAGCTGTAGTCCTGGTGGGCAATGTACTAATGGGGCTGATTTTTAAGCTTCCGAAAATGGAACTCCTAAAAGTGTAAGCAAAGGGTAGCACATTAAATATGTGTCTGCAGGAAGACAAACGACAGACCAGGACAGGTCACACGGAAGAGGGCAGCCACCCTCAGGTGAGCATGAAGACAAAGGAGCCATTGGAGTGCTTCTGAGGTTGACTGCTGACATGACCTTGGGGCATGTGCTGTTCACAGAGAGGCCACAGGATGGTGAGGTGAGGGGGCATTAGGTAGGTAAGGAGAGGTCACAAGTTCAATTCTGTAGTTGGGGTGTCTTCAAGAAGATTTAAGGTAGTCTAAGGTAAAGGGACAAACTCAGGGTTTACCAGTAGGTGAAGACTGATACCCAGCTACCTTCTCTAAGAAGGGAATAGAGAAGAAGAGGCTCATGGACAAGCTGCATAGAGCTTCACATGTTACTTACACACACTGTCCTGTCGCTGGCAAGCTGAGCTTTTCACACCAACATTCATACGTGGTGTGACTGGAGTCTTTTTTGTTTTGTTTTGGGTTTTTGAGACAGGATTGCCTTACATAGCTCTGCCTGTTCTGGAGCTCACTATGTAGACCAGGCTAACCTTGAACTCACAGAGATCTTCCTGCCTCTGTGTTCTGAGTGCTGGGATTAATGGTGTGTACAAGTCTGCCTATCTGAAAGGCTGGAGTCCTAATCTGAGGGACACGAACAGATGCTCAGTATAAGCTCATTAGATGCATTCTCTCTGCAAGCATTTTCATAACTGGATGCAGTGTGCACACTGTGAAACATGTCAAAGACCCGTCACTGCATGCTCTCCCTGACATCTAAGAGGGCACAATAAACTCAAACCCAGTTGAGTTCAGAAAGTCTGGCCTTCCTGTGAATACACAGCTCATATTTAAGGCAGATACAGTAATTTTACTGATATCACTTTCTAGAACACCCAAACACTTTCCCCCTCAAAATCCATTGCAGTGTGAAACACAACACTTCCTTTGCAGTGTGAAAAAAAAATATAACTTTCAGTTATAATCTCACGATCATCCTTATTTTCAGTATCTTGCCTAAAACCAGATCAAGGTCAGAGATGCTCTGCTGACTGCTAGTTCCCGGTGGACGGAGCGGTGACTAAGGGGGCACCAGGGATGTCTTGCTAATGTATGTGGCAGCAGCATCCTTGCAGAATCTTGCCTCACATGTAACAAGAGCTGTATGAGCCAACATCCAGCACATGTGTGGATTCACTCAGCTATAAATCTGATGAACACACCAGAGTAATTGACATTTCAACACGTCTGACGGGTAGGCCAACTAAGAAACACTGCTGGGCTGGAGAGATGGCTCAGTGGTTAAGAGAACTGACTGCTCTTCCAGAAGCTCACAACCATCTATAATGAGATCTGATGCCCTCCTTCTGGTGGACAGCGACAGTGGACTCATGTACATATTTCATTCTTAAAGAAAAAGAAATACTGCTGAAGAACTTCTGGGTTTTTTTTGTTTGTTTGTTTGTTTGTTTTTGTCTTTTGTCTTGATTGAACTGTTAGCCAGTAACTCTGTGGTCTCTTTTACATATTTGGTTTCTACTGAATACTACCTGCTTCTATCTTGCTCACAGTGAGCACATTCTTCACTGTGGCAGTGATTGTTTTACAGAAGCTCTGGGACATTTACTCAGGCCACCAGAGAGGACCAGGCATTACTGGAAAACTCTCATCTAGTGCTCAAACCACAAAACGCTGGCAGCAACTGCATGAGCTGGTCAATAAAGTGTGTTCTTGAGATTTCAGTTTCTGACATTTCTACACCTCTGCTTCTGTAAAGTCTCTTATGTCCTAGCACAGAGATTCCATCTGCAATGGGATCCGATGCCCTCTTCTGTCATGCAGGCATGCATGAAATAGAACACTTATATAAACAAACAAACAATCTTACAAAAGGTTAGCAGGCTCTTCACAGATATTTTCATCAGCAGGCAGATCTTCAGTTATTTAGACAAATGCAGCAATGATCAGCTTCAAGGTCAAATGTTCAAACTAGTGAAACTAATGCGATATGACCTTGCCTGGCTCTGCTGGAAAAGACCAAGTTTGGGCGCCACATTCCTGGGTGACAAGGCAGAAATTCCAACTGTCAGCTGACATCACTCCATTTACGGAGTAATCCATGGAGTGGTCCAAGAAGCGTACGAAGTATGTGTGGGAGGTGGGCGAGGCCCTGAGTGCAGTCTGGTAACTGGTGTGCTTCGGAGTCCCTGGCACATGAGCATGCTCAGGTGATGTCGGTCCAGAGGGAGGACCTTCTGTCACTCACACAGTCGATCCAGGTCGGGTGAAAGCTGGTGTTAGAGAAGAGACATCCCCAGAGACTATAACATGTCAGTGCGGTATCAGCTCACGGTCTTGGGAAAGGAGCCCAGCAAACCCAAGGCCTCACTAAACAGATGCGTCACACTCCGCAGTTTCATTGGCTGTCAGGTGTAAAAGGAGGCCAACTAACGAAGAGACAGCACTACAGAGAATGCATACATGGGACACAGAGCTGCCTGGCTGAGGCCAATGGAAAGAGGGTTCTGCTGCACAAATGCTAAGTTCCAGTCTTACACTGCAATCATGGGGGTTGTAGGCAATCACAGAGAACGAGAATTTCCTGTAAGATTTTCTCTTAGGAATCAAAGTCACGTATGTAGCACGTCTGTCATCTGGTCCTATTATATGCTACTGAAATCTCAATGGATATTCTTTTACCACAAAGAAACTGTATTCATAGCTCATACACTCAAACAGCTGCCTCATTTTTAAAAAATATTTTTAAGATTTGTTTATTTTATTTTATATGAGTATACTGTCACTGTCCTCAGACGCACCAGAAGAGGGCGTCAGATCCCATTACAGATGCTTGGGAACCTCCATGTGGTTGCTGGGACTTGAACTCAGGACCTCTGGAAGAGTAATCGGTGCTCTTGACCGCTCAGCCATCCATCTCTCCAGCCCGCCTCATTTTTAAATGCTAAAAGCTTATGTCTGAGAAGGTTTCCCATTGAATGAACAAAACGACAGCTTTGGCTACCAGACAATCCCAATCCCACGCTCTTTCTCCCTCCCTGCTTTGCTTCTGCCTTGGTGGAGCACTGTCTACTCTGGTTTGATGTCTAAGAGGAACCTGCATGAAGGAAGAGCCAGACGAAGGCACGCCCACAGAGAATGTTAAGACACGCCCACAGAGAAGACACGCCCACAGAGATTGTTAAGACACGCCCACAGAGAATGTTAGGACACGCCCACAGAGAATGTTAGGACACGCCCACAGAGAATGTTAAGACACGCCCACAGAGAATGTTAAGACACGCCCACAGAGAATGTTACGCAGAACTAGGGTTTTACCCTAGAAGAATTCTACGGACCTCAAAACTCGGGGCTGGGGAGAGGGCGCAGGGATTAGCAGCAGTTGCTGTTAACAGTGTGATAACAGAACAGTCTGGGTTCCAGCACCCACACAGCATCCTGCAAACAGCTCTAATTCCACAGAAGGGCTTCATACTCACACATAGGTATGTACAACCCCCCCCCACACACACATGCACATACACTGACACACACATATAAAATAGTCCACAATATTTGATATAAAATCCAATTTGGTACAGATTAAAGACAGTTCATATGGAAGATACATTTTGCTAAAGTCTATGCAAATATTCCCAAATCGAAAATTCAAGTCCCAAACTTCAAGTATTTTGAGTACCATGAGGCTTAAGCTGCATTAAACACATTTCAAACAACTTTATGATGTCATGATCATTATATCTTAGAGTTTGTCTTTTCTTCATGTACTGATAAAATATAGTGTTTACCTAACAAAATTTTACGGTTGACTTTATAGACAATTATATATTAATAAACTCTCACATCACTTATTAATTAATTAAGTACCTTTTGTAGACTGGTAGGGTTTAGCTGAGTTTTGTCTATTATTTTCACAGCTACCTGAAAAAGAGAATCATTAAACCACACTTGAGATATGTAATTCAATGCATCAAACCTTGCAAAGAAAAGTTTTGTTTTGCTCCTGGCCATGCACCACTTACTTCTCTGATCTCGCACACCCAGAAGGCGTGGTCTTGATAACTTGGGGCCTTAGCACACAATTTACCTATGGACTTGTCACCCACCTCCCGCTTCCGCATCGACAGGATTATGCCTTTGCTCGTCCTTCCCTGTCTCTCCTTTAAACTGTCGAGACCATGCCATGCTATCTTAATCCTTTGCTCAAAGCCTTGACGGGCAACATTACAGGGGCGAGCAGCTCTTTTCTTTCCTTCCTTTTTTAAGACAGGGTTTCTGTGTAGCCCTGGCTGTCCTGCTGTAGACCAGGCTGGCCTCAAACTCAGAGATTCTCCTGCTTCTGCCTCCTGGGAACTAAGATCAAAGGTGTCACCTGCATCACCCTACGGGAGAATAGGCTTTAAATTTGTATTTTTAGCAAATAAAACTACTGTGCAAGAAGAGGAACTGGATATACAAACTTTAATAGAAAACTAGCAAAAGAGATTTGAAAACCTTCGAGGGCTCTGTCTAGTGTAGCCTATGTCTGAACAGCTCCTAGGGGTAGAATGCACAAGGAGATACGCAATGGGATCACAATATCATGATGTGTACAGCACGCGAAAGCTTACCAACATTCTGTGGTTGAGATTTAAGAATAATCCAATCTTAATGCAAAACTTTGGATATTTACTGAAATAATCTTTTAACCCTGCTGTACACACTATACATTTATAGTGCACGCACATGTAAATATATACATTTTTATTGTGTAACAATAATTTCAAATACATGAGATAAGTGGGATGTGCTTGTGCAAGCCAATAACCTTAGCAGTTAGAAAGTGGAAGCAGAAAGATCCAGATTCAAGGTCCACCTCAGCTGGTAGCAAGTTCAAAGCCAGCTTGGGTTACAATAGACCCTGTCTCAACACTTCTCACTAATCAACCAACCAAACAGCCCTACAAACAAATGGTACTTTAGACGCACATTCTCTTGCCATCTGAAAAAAATTATCTATACAGTAGTAATATTAGCTTGATGCTATAGCCAAACAGATAAAAGTTAATGGGTGATTTTCTACACACTCATCCTACCTTAGCCTAAGTGGTATTTCATAAAAACGTATCCCAGCCTCATTCCAGAGCAGAGTAGCAACAGTAACAAGAGTGTTCACATGGTAGATAACTGAAGACAGCTGATCTGCAGTCTCTGAGGATACTATAAGGTACCAGTTTTTCCTTAGTGTTAGAGGTCAGTAGCTCTGCCACAAAACAGACCTATCTGCAAATGCCCTATGTGCATATATCCCAGTGTGCACCAGCTCACAGATACCATTCACTCCCAGTGTCCACCATGAAAAAGCGAGTCTCTGAAGCAAGGTCCAGGCACATATCAGAAGGCACCATGAAGACTTACCTCTCTACCTGTTAGGACATGCCTTGCCAATTTCACTTTGGCAAAATTCCCCTTCCCTATTGTTTTCTGTAAGCGGTAATTTCCGATGTGAGGCTGTTCATCTGTCGCTGACGTAATGGAGTTTCTACACCGGGGAATGTTCTGTCTGCTACTTGATTTGGTAGGCGGGATATGCGTTTCAGTATATCCATCCACAGACGTATGCTAGGAGAAAGCACAAGAGCTCACAGTCACTTAGACAATTATAAAAGGACAATTAAGAGGCTACAAACAGTCACATGCTGGTTGAGTATCCTTTAATCACAGAGAACTCATCTCTCTGAGTTTGGGGCCAACCTACTCTACAGAGCAACTTCCAAGACAGACCAGGCTACACAGAGAGAAAACCTGTCTGAAAAACAAACAAACAAAAGGACTTTAACTCATGTTCATTAACACTTCATCTTTAATGAAAGTGAATCATAGTACACAATTTTAAAATGTGAACATGCTGTTTATCATTTTTTCCTGACCAATGGGTACAAGAATTTTTACTTCGCATCCTTAAGTCTGTATTTTGACTTTCAAAAGAGATACATTGCTGGGTACCAGCGCACTAACCATTGTGATACATTGCTGGGTACCAGTGCACTAACCATTGTGATACATTGCTGGGTACCAGCGCACTAACCATTGTGATACATTGCTGGGTACCAGTGCACTAACCATTGTGATACATTGCTGGGTACCAGTGCACTAACCATTGTGATACATTGCTGGGTACCAGCGCACTAACCATTGTGATACGTTGCTGGGTACCAGCACACTAACCATTGTGATACATTGCTGGGTACCACCACACTGGCCACTGTTCCTGTAAAGCCTGTTACTGTTTTAAGTTGAGTGGCACTATCCACGCCTACCTCTTAGAAGGGGAGTATCTTTACTACCAGGACAAACATCCTCACAAATATGGTTATTACTCTAATCCACAGCTTCTTAATCTTTTCTACTTGTTGACCTTAATCTGTCTGTCTATCTGTCTGTCTGTAGACAGGGTCTTATGTATCCTGGGCTGCCCTACATAGTTTGTAGGGTAAGATGACCTTTAACGTCTGCTCCTCCTGCCTGCAGCTCCTAAGCACAAGACCACAGGTGTCTCCCTACATGTGGTTCAGGCAGTGCTGGCAATGGATTTGACAGGGGCTAGGAGACAGTTCTTAGTGCACCTTTGAGGAATTACCTACATGAGCTTAACGGGGTGAGACAATCCACCTTAGCCATAGCTGTCACTGCCTCATGAGCTGAGCACCAGCACTCATCTCCCTCTCTGTGTCCCTGCTCTGGATGCACTGTGACCCCTGCCTCACGCTCTTGTCAGCATGCCTTCTTGGCCGTGATGGGCAGTGTTCCCTTGAACTGTAAGCCAAAATAAATAAGCCCTCTCTGCTATGCTGCTTCCGTCAGTCATCTTGTCAAAACGAGGAGAATAATAACTAATATGGACTCTAACCATGGCTTTCAAAAATATGAAAATGTACAAACATGTTGAGAAATGGTGGTAGGGAAAACTTAAAGTCTTTAATCTCCATAATTATATCATGTTTCTGTCAGAGGAGAAAACCTGTGTGCACAGCAAAACACTGTAATTTGTAACATACAAAAGTCTGAACTCCAAGCCAGGGTAACGAGCAGCATCTGTTGTCACGGTAAGCTGTGATGGTGTACGTGGTATAAAGTGTGGGTGTCGTGTGTCCAGAAACCAAGGCTGCAGTGACGCCACACACTGTGAAATATGTGAGTGCTGTCATGGACACCTCAGAGTCGTTGTGTGTTTGATTTTAAACTAATAGTTAGGCATTGAGCTACAATATAAATTCTATTGATAAATCATCACACGCTGTTTGTGCTTGACCACAGCGGACTCTGGGACCGAGGTGGGTTCCTTTATCTCAGATTCAAGCATCTTTACCTTGAGTCCCCTGAGACTCCTTGTGCTGGGGCAGGTGTCTCCCTGTTGCTGTGATAGGGGGGGAGGAGGACAGTCCACAGTTAGGGTATCAGAAACACGGAGCAGTCTGGAGAGTGTGTACTGCTCTGAAAGAGAACCCGTCAGGTTCCCAGGACTGTCATCCAGAGGCTTATGACTGCCTGTAACTCTATCTGCAGGGATCTGATGCTCCTTTAGATTTCCATAGGCACTGTGCTTACATATACACACCCATATACTGACACAGACACAATTAATACAAATAAACTCTTAAAAAAAAAAAAACACCGTGTCCTGGAGAAGAGCTAGAAGGTGAAGCATTCCCAACATGGGTCAACACTGATTTATCCCACGGTATAAAAATGCCTGTTATGGAAACAAGAAGCCAGAATTTCATCCATAGAGAAGCCCAGTCGGAAACCCCAGAATGACTTTCAGCAGGGTTTTCCCAGTCATTTTATTTCTTCAGGAGCCTGTAAGTGCCTGACTCGATGCTGCTTCGTTATATACCTGCTGTGGGCTCTCTGCTGTTCTAATGGAAGCCTCACCCTTACCAGAGGGAGACAGTCCCGCTCTGCCTGGGACTCCCAGGCAGGCACCCCAGCTATCGAAGCTGAGGGTGCTTAACCTGATGACATCATGTCTGCTGCTTGTGACTTGCTCTCCCCTTCCTATTCTCCCAACTGGACGACTCCAGTGGTTTGCCAGATGTTGTAAGTGCTTTGCTATCTGCTGCTGGCTATTTGTTCTTCAGTTATTGTAGATCATTCTCTGGATAGAACACGCACATCCCAAAACCTCCATAAGCCCAATGCTCCTGAAGCCCTACTACTGCTAAGCTAAGCACAAAATGGCCCTCCACACACAGTAACTACATACACTGCCTTAGCAACCGCACAAACAACTTCTGAGGAAGGAATGCCTACTACCTAGTTCTGTGATGTGTTTAAGAGCAGTATGAACTAAAATACTAGAGACAAACTCTCATGCTGAGGGCAGGTATAAATGACAGTCTCACTGAGCTGCAACGGGCTTACTAGTTCCAAACTTACACACAGGTCTACCAGGTGACTTCCCAGTGCCCTTCTGCTGGAGTAGGACATAGCTCCCCAGTTTTCCAGAGGGTAGGACAGAGCTCCCCAGTTCTCCACTGAGGGTAGGACATAGCTCCCCAGTTCTCCAGAGGGTAGGACATAGTTCCCCAGTTCTCCAGAGGGTAGGACAGAGCTCCCCAGTTCTCCACTGAGGGTAGGACATAACTCCTCAGTTCTCCAGAGGGTAGGACATAGCTCCCCAGTTCTCCAGAGGGTAGGACATAGCTCCCCAGTTCTCCAGAGGGTAGGACAGAGCTCCCCAGTTCTCCACTGAGGGTAGGACAGAGCTCCCCAGTTCTTCAATTCTGGTTTGGAGTTAACAGTACACAAACCTAAACAAGTTTTCAAGAAGCCTTATTATGTTTTAACCTGCTCTTTCAGAATTCTGCCATCACCTAGAGCTAGCTGGATTTGTCCAGTAAACCAGAGAAGGCTGAGAGAATCATAGTCATGGAGTTAAGTCCAGATTAAATCAACTGACTCCCAGCTGCTCCTCTGACTTTAGGAGAAATAGGCCGCTGATTTAAGCCACTTAGTATTGGAGTTTGAGTAAGTGTTACACAGCAATGCCAATGGATACATAACCCTACCACTACTTCATTAGTTAATTTTTTGTAGTACTGAGGAGTGAACCCAAGACCCTGATTCCAACAGACCAATATTCTACCACTGAGCTAACCTCGTCCCTATCAGTTCTTTTAAACAAAGAAGCAAACATAAAGGAAACACTTCTCAACAACTAATTCTTTTCAGACTTGGTCAAATTCTAGCGAAATTTAAAGAAGAAAAGCAATATTGGTATACAATCAATTCCCTAAGGAGACATCTTTGTTTGGCATAAGCTGCACAGGGGCAGAACTCTTGAATATTTGTCTCCAATAATATATGATGGATGGATGGATTGGCAGATCCTGGAGAAGACTGCAGTCCGATCATACATCATGGTTGGATCAGAAGACCCTGGAGAAGACAGTAGTACCCATGGGCACACAGACTGCAGTCCAGTCATACATGATGGAGGATCAACAGATATTGGAGAAGACAGTAATTGTGGGCTCACAGACTATAGTTTACCAGTTCTCTGATACAGAACTTCATACTTGGGGTGATCTTTTTTCTTTCAAAAGAATTAGCTCTCCAGATGAGCTGGCCCTGCCCTCCCCTGGCGGTTGGGAGAGCAGGCCCTGCACCCTGCCTGGGCAGCACAGTGGATCTTGCTCTGGAGCATGAGTGTGGGTGAGCAGACCAAGGGCATGAGAGCTGACCCTGCCTCATGCCGAGGGCAGCATTGAGTGCCCTGGTTAAAGCAGTGTTGGAGAGCAAGCCCTGGTGGTGCCTGGAGGGAGAACGGTGGGGTGACCAGCTCAGCTACCATGCAGGCCCACAGCCAGGCTCTGAATTGGCCCACCCCAAAATCTGTATCACCTGCAAAGGGTTGAGATGTGTGAAAGGGCCAGGCTTGCTTTCCAGAGCTGCAGGATCTCCATGACACAGGGCAACAACAGGATAACTGGGAGGAGTCTCCATGAGGATCCAATATTGATGGTGTGACAGAAGCCAGAGATCTGGAGCCAAACCAATGACTCATTGCAATGAACATTTGCAAGTGAAGATGTGTGGACAGAGGGATACACTGTGGGACACACTGTGACGCACTACAGCCTCCATGGAGAGACGTTTCCTGTGTTTTGTTCTTGTTACTGCCATTGTGTGTTTGCGTGTGCTTTACCTGGAGGGGGATGTTGCAGGGGTGAAGGGCTGGTATGAGGTGATGGGCAGGTGAGCAGGACTGGAGTGCATGACAGGAAACTCACAAAGAATCAATCAAAAGTAAAAAAGGGGGGTAGCTCTCAACATTAAACACAGTCAATCAATAAGTCTTGATAATAAATTGCACAAAACACATGCACAGGAGTCTTAAGTCAGGAATCAAAATATATAGTTCTGATGAGAGACATTCATCAAGAACAACTATTATAAATACGTATTTTTGTTAGGCATGTCAGCATCTCACAGGAGTACGTCTTTCCTTAAGGGTCTCTGAAGAACTGTCTATATAGTTTATCTTTCTCCTTCCTGATCAATGGCTTAATTCTCAAATAAGAATCCTGGCAGGAATATGGATTTAATTCCTGCTAAACAATGGATTTGGTTTAGAATTCAACCTTATGGCTATTAAGTACAAGATATGATGGCAGCCTAATTACAGCGTTTCTCTGGGTTTTAGTTCACACTTTTATCATAACAACTTCCAATGCTATTCTTCCTTCTCCAGTTGTCCACTCAATCCAGAAAATCCCAACGTCTTTGATCTTTCTGCAGCAGGAGCAGCATGACCCTAAGGCTGCCTGAGTTCAGCAGAGTCTAGAGGACCAGAGATGAAGATCTTACTGGTTTTCATACCTGAACCCCATGGGTCACCCACGGGTCGCTCCAATAGCCAACTACTAAGACTCTGTCCCTGTGGCACTAGTCACAATCAAGGTCTCCCACTTGGGCACCTCTCATACTTGGGCACAGGTATTGCCTGTGTTCTTAACCAGGTGGTGGAGAAGATAATAACATAATTATTTACCTCAGAATACTTTAGTCTGAGGAGTAGGTAGCTGCTTATGTAACAGGGTGATGTTGCTGTATGGTAATAAAAACAGCACAAAGGAGCAGAGGGACAAAGACAGCCAGTCCACCCTGCAGCCCAGGTTACCAAACCCTTTCCTGAGCACCTAGTACCTGAGCACCTAGAAATAGTTCTGGCTACCTAAAGTAGAAACAGAATTTTAAAGTCTGTGAGAGGCTGAAAAAACTCTCCAATGATGAGACTTGAATTCAGACGGAAAAAAGACAAGAATGGGCAAATAGGCAAAATCAAATAGTTATCTATAGTAATAAAGGTGACAATGCAATAAAATGAAGTAAGCGGAGAGGGGGAGGGGGACACAGTGCACCGCCTTAGGATAGACGGAACAGCCAGCCAGCTGCACTCCACCAGAAGAGGAAGAGGGACAGACACACAGTGGAAGGACACTCAGGCAGTGAAATGAGAACAAGTCAGGTGCTTGGTGAGCTCACGGAACGAAGGCACAGAGGCGAACACAGCTAAAAAGGGCATCTTTGTTCAAGGCCCACAGCTTGAACAGTCAGTTGTCCAAATAAAACCCTGCACGTTTCTACTGTCAGGCTCAAAAGGTTTCCAGCCACAGGTGTGAAGGCCTGCACAACTGGCCGCCTGACGTCAGCCAGGAAGGCACTAGCGTCTCCAACAAACAGGTAAAGAACAAGCAAGTAGAGACGTGGCCAAGCCAATGAGAAAACACACGATAAAGCTACTAAACACAGGCCACACATCATCAGTATAATAAAACGGTACACTATGGCTCAAGGTGCCGCGAATGCTTCATGGGCATTGACTTTCATTCTTTACAACAACGCCACTGAGAAGCACATTTCACAGAGGAGGACGATGTGGTCTGGAGAAGTTCTGGCATGGCTGACTCTTTTGGATTCATCCAAGTGTTCGTGACATCAGCCGAGTATCTAGAGAGATGGCTCAGCAGTTGAGAGCAACTGTTCTTACAGAGAACCCGGGTTTGATTCCAGCGCCCACATGGCAGCTAATAACCATCCATAACTCCAATCCAGGAGATTCAGTGCCTTCTTCTGGCCTCCACACACACAATCATGCATGTAAGGTACATACATGCACGAAGGCAAAACATACATAAAAAATAAAGTAAATCTAAAAGGTTTTAAGGTGGCATTGATCACCCGTGAATACAAGGAAAGGAACCCTCACTGGACGTTCACTGGGCAGCAGATCTTTTCACTGCTTCAGCGATTTCTGACTGCACTGGAGTCAGAAGGCGAAGTTCTGGACAACTAAGTGCAGTTTATAAACATCGGGGGAAACCAGAAACCTTAAAGTCAACTGAGAATCATGCTTTCACAATTGCGCTCAGGATAGTCACATCGTACATAAGTATATATCAAAATTAGACCCTGATTTCAACTGTTAACTTCAAATCCTCCCACAAGGGTGTGTCACACTTGTGCTTTGGTTTGTTGTTGTTGCTGTTGTTGTTGCTGCTGTTGTTGTTGTTGTTGTAGGGCAGGGAGTCTAGTCTCTTCCCCATGGCATCTCTCTTCCCTAGCTCGGGTGTGGTTTCTTTTCCTTATTTCATTACTTGAGTGTCGTGGAGCCCACTATTAAAGGGACAAGCTGCCCGTCTTCCCACACTCGTAGACAGAAACAGCTGGGTGGGAAGCACTCTTCCACCCAGCACTCACAGTGAAGTCAAAGACCTGAGTCAATAGCAAGGCATCTCCAGGCCGCTCCAGAACCTCTGGCTTCAGCTTGTTTTCTGAACCCCACCCCCCTACTGCACTATTCAATGATCCATTTATTCTGTCAGCAGAACTTTATTGTGACCTATTATATATACAGTGCTGTCCCATACGAACGGATAACTAAACCACTCCTGTTTTTGCAGAGGGAAATAAGAAGAGAAAGGGATGGTGAACATGTGAGTCAAAAAACCATCAACTAGCAGTCCCTGGTAAGAAGAACGCTGAAGCAGATTAAATGTGAAACAAGGGCTGCCACGGAAGGGTTGGTCTTTGAGAAGAGACCAGAGAGACGCGAACGGCTAGAGTCAGAGAGGAGTGGAGTGATGTAAAGAATCTCTTGATAAAACAAGCGCTTTAGAGTCTTCCTCTTCAAACACGAGTTGGAAAAATAAAACTCCCCTTCTCATGGCCTCTGCTCACGTGCATTCACCCACACCCAAACCCATGAGTTTTGCTCCTTCTCATGGCTGTCAGGTTGAAGGTGCTCAATGTCTAACCAAGAAGGAAGACCAAACTGGTATCAGAGGATAAGGGGCCGATTTACTCTTCCAGGAGACTATTACCTTCCCCTTTGTGAAATCCTGGCAGCAGCTGAGGACACGAGACTGGCAAGAGATACTCCAGTAAGAAAGAACACACCTCCACATCACCCTGGAGTGAATAGAGGGCTCAGTGAGCAGCTCCTCTGTGCACCAACCACCTACAGCTGTGTCAGTTACCAAACTCAGTCTAACATCACATGAGTGCTGTGGTGTCCTCTTACAGATACAAACCTCGCTTAGTGAGTGGATAGCCACCCTTCCTGACAAGCAGGACCACACAGTACCACACTGCAAAACAGGGCTACTACGGCTCTGCCTCAGACTCTGTAACGTGCTACTTTCCAAGTAAATTACACCAGGAAAAACACAGACCCTGGCTACTGAAAATTAATGACCACACTCACACTTTTCTAAGTCACAGTAGTAAAAGAATCAAGAAATTATGACTTCAATAACAGAGGAATAGATTGTACTGGAGAAGCCTGCCAGCAGATTAGAAAATATAGTTTTTAGATAAAACATTAAAGGCAGCTTAAAAGAGCTAATGCAGAAAGCATGCAAAATTGGAGGAGAAGCTGAGGATGTAAGAAAAGAATCTTCATTAAGTGAAATCCCCCCTCCCCAAAAGAACATCTCTCAGGACTAAATGTGCAGTACATAGCTTTACTCCTAGCACTGGGGATATAGAGGTGGGGCGATCTCTGTGAGTTTGAGACCAGTTCTGTTTACATAGTGAGTTCCAGGACAGCCAGAGGTGTGTAATATAAACAGATCATCATGAAAAAATTAAAAAGGAGAGGGGGAGGACAGGAGGGTCTCTCTACACTTTATATAACTGAGGCTAGCCCTGACCTCACAACCATCCTGACTCAGCTTCCTGAGAGGTGGGATTACAGGTGTGTCTGTCACCAGGCCAGGGGAAATCCTGCCCCCATTACACGCATGCACACATGCACAGATGCACACACACACCGTTTCCATCTTGGAAACAAAGCCTAGTCCACTTAGCTCCAGACAGCTTACATTCAAGTGGGAAACAAACTCTACAGCTACAGGAATCTGAGGGTGCAGCCGATGCTCAGAAAATGGATAGAAAGTAAGAGAGAATCTTGAGAAAAATGAAGTCCCAAAAGACTATGGAAGTTTTCTATCAACTACAAGAACTTTTCTAAGTATGAGGGAGAGAATGGCCAAGAAACAGGTTAGAGGTCACAGGCAGAAGCCAAAAGGGAATAGTGAAGACCCGGGCTGCTGCATACTGCCTAGAATTTGCACTTTGAGAGAAAGTTTGAAAACACAAATGCACTCCAAAGGCTTGATCCAATGAAAGTGTTCTTTCAGGCAAGACAGAGACACTGGAAAGGAGTAAGAGCGGGAAGAATTTGTCAACGCAGACACAGCACTGTATGCTCTGTTAAAGTGGTGATCGTAGAGAGTGAGTGGACCATCCAGAGGGATAGACCACTGGAGGAGAGGACTGTTCAGTGGGAACCTCTGACCCTCCCCTGTGCCCTCCAGTATTCAGCACATCTTCCAAAGGGCACCTAAAACTTTCCAATGCAAGTGGAGCCTAAGACAAGTTTTTAGGGCACTGAACACTGTGTTCTATCTCTGCCGTTCAATATAGCAGCAATCACTGGACGGACCAACAAAGCACGTTAGTGTTTATTAAGCATCCTGCCTCAGTCCTTCCGGAAAGTAAGCACTCATTATGTCATCTAGCTCGTTAAAGTCAGCAAAGCTGAGCTAGGATGAAGCACAGGGCACAGCACCTGCCCAGCATGGGTGAAGCTTTAACACCACAGTGCATGCAAAGACGAAAGAAAAAGGAAATCTTCAACTTGGTTAGCAAATAGACAGGTTTTATTTATACTTTGCAGATTTGATGGTGGCCACATACCCGTTTCCAGAAGCACGGGACATAAAACCTAAGTTTAGCTATTTAAAAAGCTGGCTCCTAAAATGTCACTAAAGTCCTCTGATAGCTCCAATGTTAAGCACTGCAGAATCCAAGAAACTACACAAGAGGTGACCTGCCTGTCCCTGGGATGTCATGCCCAGTTTTCCAAACCTTTACTGTTAGAGCTAGTCTTTCCCCTGATTTATTCTGAGAAAATAAAAGTTGTTTTTTAAAAGAAAAAAAAAACTAACCGTATGTTGATTTTTAAAAAGTGGCTACTACGGTTTACTAAGAGAGCCGAGGAACCATCCCATTCAGCACGGCAGGGGCACTGCTGATCTGCAATACCTTTTCATAAGAAAGGATTCGTGTGAGGAAAATCATTTTTGTATGTAGTAGAACTAGAAAACTAGAAAATATAAGTAAATTAGCAAAATATTTTTATGGAAATACTACCGAGTTCAATAAAGTTGCAAGAGAGAGGAAACACCCTCAATTACATTCTGAAAAGAAATCGCCAAATCGACTCTTAAGATTCCTAGCATTCAGTTCACACAGCCCCGCTAAGAAGACCCGCCATAGGGTCCTAGCACCTGCCCTTCCTTTAACCACACCAGGCTCTGTGAACATTTCTGGTCCTCCTACTGCTGCTTCTAACAAGGACCTTATTAAAAGAGCCATTTAACAAAGTACTTACCCCAGACCTTAAACTCAGCTTTGTGGCAACTGTATACACACAGTTAAAACTTTAAATTAACTCTAACAGCCTTAACACACAGAATCATCGCCCTTCAAATGTCAAGACCAGACCCCAGAGAAACTTTTCTCTTAGATATTTCTAAATGTGCTACCGTGCCTGGCTAACCCGTCTTGGACACGCTCTGAACGTCCTACTCTGTCTGGGACTTGGAGCAGCTACAGATTACCATCTGAGCAGTTGGCTTTGAGGAGGTGACGGCAAGGGAGCCGGGGAAAAGGGGCACACAAGAGAGGGGTGTGAGCACTCCTTTGCTTTTTATCTTATTTTATTATTTAAGAAGGGAGAGAATGGACTGTATTGAATGTTGGAGAGATTGGGGGTAGCTAGAAGAAAGGTATCTTCTCCCGTAACAAACAGAAAGGAGGAGAAGCCAAGCCTCTGGAATGCTGAGCCATGGTAAGCTGCAGGAATTCTCATCTGACGGCGTTTGCTTTCTCCAGTGGAGGTTAACGCATCTTCTAAGAGAAGATATGGGGCAGAGAGGATTTCAGAGAGTAGAAAATTAGTGAAATAACCTCCGTACATAGGAAAGACAAGTTCACCAAAGACACTGAGGACGGTGCTGGGTAGTGCTGATAGGCCAGCTAAGCCTGAACACAGACGGAGTGTGGCTGGGACAGGTCTGGTGGCAGAAGTATCTTCAGCCACCCTCGGATGTCCAGAGGCAGGTTACTAAGGCAGCAGATACTGATCTTAGCGTGGAGTTTGTCAAACAGGTGCCAACAAAATATCAAGGTAAAGGTTATTAGAATGATGGGTAATAACGTCTACTGGTTAGGGGATTATCTGCCAGCAAGCAGTAAGATCCAAGAATACCTTTAACAAGACTAGCTGAGAATGCAGCTAGAAGACCCAGCCGGAGGCAGAGTGAGGGGATTGGTGACAATGGATTTGGTGACAATGGAGGTGCAGCAAGAAGGGCTCTACCAGTTCTACCAACACAGACACAAAGAATTCCAGTAACATCACCCAGGAGTGTCTGGACTTCTGTCCATTTCATTTCATAAAGGTTTTTAAGACCTGCATCGAGGCCATAGTAATTAGATCAGACTGTTCTTACGTGTGCCCGGTTGTCACTAGTTACATTAACTACCATCCTGCTCCATCCCTGTTCCTCATTCTGACACGAGAGTTCATCCATTTCCAGATGGCTCGGTGGGTAGATGATATATTTCCTGAATCTCAGAAGCTGCTCATTTTCTTCACTTTGATGTCAAATATACACAATTTAGTTGGATAAAGACCACATATAAAGGAGCACTTTCTCATTCTAGAGAGCTAAACTTTGATTTTTAAAAATATTTGTGTGTGTGTGGGGGGGAGTAATATGTACATGTATGTAAGTGCTCACAAGGGCTGGGGGGTAATATGTACATGTATGTAAGTGCTTACAGAGGCTGGGGGTAATATGTACATGTATGTAAGTGCTTACAGAGGCTGGGGGTAATATGTACATGTATGTAAGTGCTTACAGAGGCTGGGGGTAATATGTACATGTATGTAAGTGCTTACAGAGGCCAGAACAGAGCCTCGGATGTCCTGGAGTTGGAGTTACAAGTGGTTGAGAGCTGCCTGACATAGGTGCTGGGAATCAGAGTCAAGTCCTCTGCAAGGGTAGTAAATACGCTTAAACAGTGAGTCATCTCTCCAGCCACAGTGGCTTTTTCAAAAACACAAACAAACAAACAAACAAACAGAAAAGCACCTCAGTTAAACATGAATGACAGAACAGTGAACCAACTTCACATGGTTTCTAGGGGAGAGAACTAAAATGGTTTGTTTGAGTAACTGAGAAATAATAACTAGAAAAAAAATAAATTTAGATCTCTCAGTGTAGAGTGCTACTCCTTACCTCAAGATAAATCTTCAGTAGGCTGAGGAGAGAGAGAGGACACACACACACACACACACACACACACACACACAGAGAGAGAGAGAGAGAGAGAGAGAGAGAGAGAGAGAGAGAGAGAGAGAGAGAGAGAGAGAGAAAGAGAGAAAGCACATAAATGTATTGAGGAAACAAGCAGCAAGCACATAACTGGCTTTTCTGTTTGTGTGAACTGTGTTTTGCTTCATGTTAGAAATGTCTAAGTGTGACAGAATGCAAATGCCATAAAAATGATAAAATTTAAGGTCACTAACTTTACAACATTGGACAGACAAGCTTTGTCTGCTGAGACAAAGTCCTGCCGTGCCCCAGGCTGGTGTGCAGTTCTATATCCTGCCATGTTGGCAGTAAAGGTAAATAGTGCCTAGTGCTGACTTAACAATGAAACGAAAACTCTCCTTATAGCACAAATACAAACTAATACGCTGAAAACGGGAATTGTAAGATCCTGGGCAGATGGCTGATTTTCTAACACTAAAGCTTCATTGATTCTATCACAGCACTGAGTGACAAGAGGAGGTAAGCAGAGGACACACATCGACAGCCTAAAGACGGAAGTGTGCCTGACTCTTAGATTTCCGAGGACAGCCAGTCATGACACGGTAGCTATACACGGAAGCTGCAGTGAGCTGTTAGATTAGTGAACATTAAATTCAGAGAATGTTAGCTGGTAACAGATACTATAATTGGGCAGAAAAATCTTTAGATTATCAATTTTATTTCTAGTTATTTACACTACAGACATAATCACAGAGACACCTAAAGATGAATGCCACAAAGGAACTTGCTGCAGCACTGTCTCTGCAAAAGGCAGAAGCAGCACAAACGTCTACCAGCAGGAACTGGTGCTGTGTGGGTGGCATGTCCTTTCATGTGTGCATATGCACGAGCAAACATCAGTGCAAATGCTTCAGGAAGCATGGGTCCCTCCAGACAGTTCCACAGAGACAAATGTGAGGAATGACCTCTAGGGACAGAAGCTAGGAGTCATAGAAACACTGGAGCTCACAAATCCTTTATTTTTCTGTTGTACATTTCAAATATATATGATGTTACTCTAACAATATATATTAACCAGTATAATTAAAAGATTATTATAAAAATGTTTTTAAGACAATGGACTGTTACTTACCTATTAAAAACAATGACATCATGAAATTTGCAGGCAGATGGACTAGAAAATATCATCCTGAGTAAGATAACCCAGACCCAGAAAGACAAACATGTATGTACTTACTGATAAGTGGATATTAGCTAGAAAGTACAAAATAACTGAGTTTTGAAGCTAAGTAATAAGGAGGGTCCAAGAGGGGGACACTTGAATCTCACTGAGAAGGGGAAATAGAATAGACACTGGGGGGATGGAAGGAGAGGACTGAGGAGGGAGGTGGCTGGGAGAGGAACAGGAGGGATCAAATGGGATCAGGCAGAGGGACAGAACTAGAATCAGTGAGGCGGCGTCTATCGGATGAGCTAGAAACCCACCTCAAAGAAAACTCTCAGGAATCCATGAGGGCGACCCTAGTGCAATGGGGGATATGGAACCTGAAACAGCCGTCTCCCCTGACCAGAGAAGACTTCTAATGGAGGGAGTGGAATATCAACCCAGCCACAAAACCTTAAATCCACAATTTGTCCTGCCTACAAGACGTGCAGGGGTAAAGAAACTGAGGGAAGAGCCAACCAATGACTGCCCAACTTAAGCCCATGCCATGAGAGAGAGCCCACCCCAAGACTATTATTTATGTTGTCACACTTGCAGTCCGGAGCATAACTGTCGTCAGATAGGCTTCACCCAGCAACTGATGGAAACAGATGTGGCGACTCACAGTCAAACATTAGGCAGAGCTTGGGAATCCTACGGAATAGCGGGAGGAAGGACTGAAGGAACCAGAGAGGTCAAGGACACCACATGAAAACCTACAGAATCAACTAACCTGTCCATTGGGGTCGCACAGTGTGAACCGCCAACCAGATCATACATGGGCCTGACTTAGGCCCTCTGCACACATGTAACATATGTGCAGCTCCGACTTCATGTGAGACTCTACCAGAGGGAGCAAGAGCTGTCTCTGACTCTGTTGCCTGCCCCTGGATCCCCTTCCCCTGACTGGGCGGCTTGCCTAGCCACAATAGAAGATGTGTCTAGTCCTACTGCAAGTTGATATGCCAAGGTGGGTTGATATCCATGGGAGGCCTCCCTTTGTCTGACGAGAAAGGGAGGATGAGGATGGAGGGAAGGGGAGGTGAGAAGGAGGGACTGGAAGGAGAGGAGGGGGAAGATGCCCTGGCCCAGGGCTGCAAGAAGAAAGCCATCTAAGTGCCTGCCCGGCTTGCTGTAGGCACCACAGTGATGTGTGAATGTGTGATGGAGAGGTGGGAAAGATAGAACACTTGGTGGAAAGGTGGGAGAGACAGTGAGGCCAAAGGGTTCTCACACCAGGAGAAAGCTGGGCTGGAGGCTAGACAGCAGTGAGGACAGGCGGATATGAGGGGTCTGCACAACCACCTGATAGCTTAGGATGTCCTGACCTGGGCTGCTGCCACAGGCCAAATCTGGGTCCATGGTCCTGTTGTAACTGGGATCTGTGTGGATGTCTGTGGCTTGAGTTACCAGCAAGGGCCATGAGATATCCATGATTGGGGCCGCCACCTGAAACCATGTGGATGTCTCAGGGCCATGTTGCCATAGGAAACATGCTGATCTGAGCGGCCTGCATTGCCACCTGAAGCCATAGTAATATTCAGGCCCCTGCTGCAGCTGGGGGCCATGGTCCTATTGTAGCTGGGGATTGTGTTGATATCTGAGGCCCATGTTATCAAAGGCCATGCATTTTCCTGGTCTGGGCCATCATCCAAGGCCATGTTGATGTCTCAGCACTGTGCTGATCTGGTCCCACTCCTCACCTGAGGTGGGAGAGCCAGCCCTAGGGTCATGAGAGCAGGAGAGCTGCCCTGCCCCTCACCAGCTGTATCACTGGGGAGAGTAGGCCCTGCCCTCACCTGGGCAGTACAGTAAAGCTAGCCCTGGGGACAAAGGTGAAATTCACAAAGAATCTATAAAAAGGTTTAGAAAATGTGGGTAAGAGAATGGGCGAAGGAAAGAGGAGCCAGCATTTACTTAGCATGTACCACGCAATCAGGCTGACTTACCCAGATTGAGTCCACTAACTAGTTACATTACTGGGATGCATACTTGTCGTTTACTGCTGGACAGAGTTGGATGGATGTCCTTACAGCTAAGTTGGGGCCAGACTGTGGGGGGCAGAAGGCAACACAACAGCACACTTGCATTACTTCTTCAAGACCCTCCAAGATTCATAACGTCAGGGGAGATGAGCTGCAGCATCAGAAAGGAAGCAGCTGCACCCCTCCTAGCACTCCAAATTAGTGAAGCAGAGAGCGCAGAGGGCGGAGGACTTTTACTGCTATCCCCTGAGGAGGACCAATGCACAGAGCAAACGACTACTGGGCTCCAGAGAGAACACAGCAAGATCACCTGACATCTCCTGACCTCATTGTGCCGAGCACAGAGGAGTGCAAGTGTGCTCATTCTAGAACAAAAGTAAGGGCCAGAACCTGAGGAGCACTCCATCACGGACTGGGTGAAGACACTCTCTAATTGGGGTTACCTGAGGCAGTCCTCTAGTTACCAGCACCATTTCCTACTCCTCACCACTCGCCCACCTCACAAGCTGCAGAGAACAGCAGAGACCTGACTCTGACACTTGCACTGAGCTGTCACTCCGTGGGGGGAAATTAAGGAGAATCCTCCCACGCTGGTCCTGAGCACACACTACATCTACATGAAAACTTCCCTTCTCAAGGGTGAGCTGTACGGACGCGATGACAGCAGCTTCTGTGGACAGACAACGGGTGCTCGAGTGACGGAGGGATATGAGGGGAAATCATGGCGGAAGAATTACCGCAGGAAACACATGTGAGCACGTGCGTGCACCTACAAAAACAAACCCTAGAAGGCTAAACTAGAAGGCCACCAGGGGAGGAGCAAGGAAATTCCTTAAAGCCATGTAAATTCTTTAAACATTTTTTAAAAAGGAAAACTATCAAAACCCCCACTAATCTTGAACTATTTAATAGAATGGAAACAAATTTACTAGATGCCAAGTTGATTACAGAACAGAAAGAAAAATATATTTTAAGAGACTTTAAAACTATATTTTAAATTTATATTCTGTTTGGAATATATTTTTAGACAAAACAAAAACAACAACAACAACAACAACAAAAAAAAAAAACCCCTAAGCCCTCAGTAAGCCCCGTGAAGGCTATTATCTTGAGACTATATATATATTTTTTTATATTTTTATTAACTTGAGTATTTCTTATATACATTTCGAGTGTTATTCCCTTTCCCGGTTTCCGGCAAAGACTATATTTTATGTATTATATTTATACATGAAAATGTTTATTATAAACTCCTATTTTAACAAAATTTCCTATTCCTAATATCTTATAACACAGTAGGATAATTTACAATTAATTATATATTTCAAAATAGCTAATGGAAATGTTTTTGAATGTTCTAAACACAAAGAAATGAGGAAAGTTTGAGATACTGAATATACCAATTATCAAGATATAACAATGCATGCATTTATCAAAATATCCCAACTAGACATCCTATGCCCCGAATACCTCTCGCAGGCCTAGAAATAGGTTACATTTTTGAGTTGTTGGCCAATGGGGTCCTAAGATCCCCTAAACATTACAGGTTATTGCCAATATGTTGATTACCCATTATGACTTGATGGTACTACACTATTGGTGAAGGCAATACAATTTATGTGGTAGAACATGGAGGAATCCAGCTGGTATTCATCTGGAAGCTCACTTCTATTGGATAGCATTCATGGTGCTGGTAGGTCTACACACAACACTGGGAAAGAAAAGTGATCATCAATTTTACCCAGCTATCAACACTGCAAGCTACAGCAATGACCTGCCTGCAAGATAAGCCCATGTGAGACAGTGGCTCAAACATTACAGGAGCAGCCAGCAGTTTCTCTCTCTTCTTTAAAGTTGGATTTAGGGCCAGTTCCGCAAGACAGAACCCAGAGCCAACACCTTTGAGGTGGCCAAGAAACTGACTTTAAACAGGTCCTGGGCCTAGAGGGAAAAATCTACTCCTGTGATTCTGTTAAAGAAACAGTAATGAAATGACTTATAAGAACATTCTGCTATACCCACAGATGAGTACATCAAAGGGAAAGAAAACTTTAAGAAAACAGAGTTTTCCCAGATGTAACGGGGCAGGTGCATACATGAGCTCATAGAGGCCATGATAGCACGTGTAAGACCTGCATAAGCTCAAGCCAGACAAAACCCCAGCGCTGAGGAGGGAAGCTGAGCACAAAGTCTCACCCACGGCCAGGGAGCTCTTGGCAACTGCTGCTTCAAAAGAAGGAAAACCAGTGTTCTTTCATGGAGTCATGAATATCGGGTAATCAACCCCACTCCGGGACAGGGCCGGCTAAAGATCAGGAGTAGTTAGCACATGCTAACTGGACTCCAGAGCCTTTTTTTTTTTTTTTTTAAATATAGAGAAGACATGAGGTGGAGAAGCTAGGGAAGAGAATGAATATGATCAAAATATATTGTATGAAATTCTCAAAGGAAAAAAAGCATTATAATTTAAACTTTTTCTCTTGAGAAGATGAAATAAAATTTGTAGCATTCCCTCAAAATATCCCTATAGTGAACAAAAATTTATTAAGTTTAAAAAATTAATATATTTTTAAAACTAATGTGATTTCTTGACTCATCCATTAGATACATGTGACCAAAGAACAGTGCACTTTCTCTAGAGAAACGTTCAGTCCACGACTGAGAGATGGTTGACCAGATTTCCAAGGTCGACCTGAAGACTCTCAGAAGACTCAAGCATAAGAGTCAAGCTGAAGGGACCCCCGGGTCACTAACGCCTGCTTCCAATCGCTACACTGGACAGCAGCTCAAGAGGAAAGGACAGGAAATGTAGAGACAACATGTCCTCTTCGCTTGCTGCTCAGCAGCTGCTCCTGCCTTTCACCTTTCAACTCCAACTGGCTTGCAGGCTCTCCTCCAGCTGATCTTGCCTTCGTCACATTACATCAACTGCCGGGATGATTGTGCTTGGTTTCAGAGCTTTAAGCAGCATGTGTGCACACAAGTTCCATCTCCAGGTACCTCTCTTGAACTTGAGATTTATATCCTGTCACCTTGACATGTCCACTTTGATGCTTGTCAACAAATGAACCTCTACACCCTAACCTCACAAGTCCCAACTTGATCTCTATCTCCAGCCCCTCCACTCTTTCACCTCACATCATTCCAATCTGTCAGGAAATACAGTTTTTACCTTGTAAACCTACGGTAGCTCTAGTCTGAGCTGTTATCACAGTACCCTCCTAGCACACTGATAAGCGTCCAACCTTACCCTTCACCCCTTCCCTGTCCTGTTTACTCTAAATACAGCGGATGCAGTACTTCTTCTAAAAACACGCCATTAGCATCCAAGCGCACTCTAGCTTCAGATCTCACATACATAGGAAAGTGCAGTTTTCAAACCACATTAGAGAGGTTCCAGTGTGCAGTTGGCTGCAGTTAATGCTAAAACTGACAACTGCTCAAAGTGCACAGCGTCTGTGGAGAGCCCAGCCACCATGAGACATCTGCAGCATACTTCCTATCTCCAGTGATTAGGGGCATGGAGGAAGAGGGGAAGGAAGATTATTAGGGGCCCGAGGTCAGGGAGGACGGTGTCTTCTAGGCAGGAGAAGACCCTTGTGCTCATGAACTCACAGCAGCTGTGGTTGCCTGGACAAGACCAAGCTAGTCAATATTCCATCATGAGATGGGGAAGGGGCCACTCCAGGCTGAGAATCTATTGACGGTTGAGGGCTGCTGGTGGAAGAGCAGTCACTTTTCTTTAAGGGTGTGGCCCCAGGCAGGCCAACCTCACTGTAGTGGAACCCATACTCAGAAGGACATGGTCAGAATGTACCATGGGACTCACTGGGTTAAACAAACAAACAAACAAACAAACAAACAAAGGACATGAAGTTGAGAGGAAGGTGAGGGGTGGAAGTGGATCTTGGAGGAGTTAAGGGGGAGGAATGGGGCTGAATATTATCAAAATACATTGTATGTATGAAATTTTCAAAGAATTAACAAATATTTATTAAAACAAGGAAAGATACATATGATTTTCTTCTGTTAAAAGTTCTGCATTTTTTTTAAAAACAGAGAATAACTTGCATCAATACTGCGGTAGAAAATCGAAAAGTGAAGGAACAGTTCCCACATGTACCCTGGCAGTGGCTAGTTCCGGCTCCATCAGGCCATTGGAACTAGGGCTAATTTATTTCAGATTACTATCTCTCTCTGCTAACCGTGAACTCTGGTTCCAGCTACCTGGTAAAATCAAGACTCAGCAAACTGTAACCCAACAATCAGATTTATATGTTAAATTCTCAATCCACAATACATCCACAGAATAAATTCCCTGCCAGTTAATAAAGATAGAAACTGCCCACCTAGACAAGATAAAAACTGACCTAGTCCACCTTGATCTGGATCATCCTGCTCTTTATCTCCATCTTGAACTTTTCCCTCCGCCTACCCTTCCTTCTCATCCAATGATAGGCTGCGCCTTATCTTGGACCCACCTTACTGACGTCATAATATACATAACCCTTTCTGTTTAATTAAAAAAAATTTTTTTTTCATCAAGACAACTATAGTTTCTCAGAGTTAATTAGCTTGGGTAGGCTATGAAACTAATTAGTCTTCAACTCAGTCAGAAATGTGTGAATGACCAAATATCTATACACACAGGAAGCCTAACACAGCTTCCAGAACAGCGACAGGTTGTAAAGACAAATTTGCACTAGCACAGCCCCCTGTTAGCAACATGGCAGAGCATGTCTTCAGCCTTCTGGCCCAGGATCAACTCACAGACTCTTGACATGCAGAAACTAGAAGGGCTGATAATTCTGGCTCGGCCAAGATTATCAGTTGACTATTCTGCAAAGTGTGCCCCTTTTTGGACAGTGTTAGTCTGTAAGTGAGATGGGCAGTTTCCGCCCAGTGACTGCCTAGCTACAAAGTATTACCTCACCTGGAAGTAGAGATGTTCCATTTCTTCATTAAATCCACCAAAGGGGATATTAGGAGCAGATATGTCTCAACAAAAGATAGATAACTTTAGATATCATATTTTGTAGATTTCTGACGCTTTTGAAAACCATCTATCTATACATACAGTAATCTGGACTGGTGAACTAGGAGCCATGAATTTGTAATTTGGCCCCCAATTCCTATGTTTAACCAACTCAGAAGTTTGTGATGGCATCAATAGAAGGACTGGGGATGAGGGAGCAGGATGATCCAGACCAGATGGACTAGGTCAATTTTATCTTGTCTAGGTGGGCGGTTTCTATCTTTATTAAAGGGCGGGGAATTTATCCTGTGGATGTATTGTAGATTGAGAATTTAACTTATAAATCTGATTGTTGGGTTACAGTTTGTTGAGTCTTGATTTTGCCCGGTAGCTGGGACCAGAGTTCCTGGCTGGCAGGGCTGGCCAGGGTGACTGGCAATGGGAGTGTAGAGCCCGCTGGGGCTAGAAGATAGCGAGGCTAATGTGGTGTGGTGCCTCACCACGATCACATGGTGGAACCAGCCACCGCTGAGATAAATTAATGTTAGTTCTATATGGCCCTACGGTGCCAGAACTAATACCAGGGAGTGACCGCCCAGATCTGAGAGTACCAGGGGCCAGCATGGAGCAGTGACACACAGGAACCTGTCGTGCTGCTTTTTTGTTTTTACTGGAACACATCGGGGAATACTGTAGAAATAAAAGAAATGATGGACAGAAAACAAAGTATGAAGCAAGCGACTGCAAGGTGTGCTGTGAGGCTGAGACGCTTGATACGCTGCCTCTCCAGCCTGGGCTTAGTCATCTTCACAACGACAGCCATTACCCTCACATCAAAGGCTTCAAATTCAATGAGAATTATGGGAAAGAAAGTACTTGACAGTAACTGGCTATAGGCCCAGTATCAGAACCCACAGTGACTGACTGTCCCCGTCATAGGCCAAAATGGAGCAAGTAGCATTTAATATTTCTGATATTAAAAGAAAAATAGTGTGGTCACGGTTGTTTCAAAGTCAGGCAGCAGTCCTAGCTTTCAGAAGTTACCCAGACATCCTTTTATTTACTTACTTATGGTTTGTAGACAGAATTTCCTTATGTGGCTAGGCTGGCCTCGAACTCAGAGCTATCTTTGCCTCTGCCTCCTGAGTGCTGGGATTAAAGGCGTGGCCTCCACCACCACTGAGGCCTCTAAGGACGCCAGCAGCCCGTGATGCTCAGGCTTACGGCAGAGCTGACGGCTGTTTTCACTACACCCTTTCTCTCCTCAGAGGCAAAATGAAATCTAAGTGCCGTCAGAGACCTCCCGAGAGTTTGCTTCATGAGCTTCATCTAAGAGTTCTGTGTATAATAAAACTCCCACATGCAGAAGTGAGAAGTGGCTTATGTATACATCAAACTTGTTTGCCGTAACACAGTATTTAAAATTACAATAGGTGGAGCTGAGGGGATGGCTCAAGAGTTAAGAGTTCTGGTTGTTCTTCCAGAGGACCTGAGTTCAATTCCAGCACCCACATAGTGGCTCACAACCATCTGTAACTACAGTTCTGCCTTCCATGGTCATGAGGAACACATGCATACACACAGGTAAAGCATTTATACACATAAAATAAAATGAAGAAATCTTGCTGAGTGGTGAGTTCAAGGCCATCCTGGTTTACAGAGCATGTCCAAGGACAGTTAGGGCTACACAGAGAAACTCTGTTGCAAAAAAACCCAAATATATACATACATACATACATACATACATACATACATACATACATACATACATGATCTTTAAAATAAATAAATAAAATTACAGATGGTGAGACGCAACCTGGAGAGCCATCGGAGAAAATGTGGTTAAATGCACTTATAAAGTAGAGTGCTAAGGAATTAAAGAGTAAGAGAGTCACATGGGCAGGGATAAGCACACTGCCTGACATATACTCAGACAAGACAGATAACATGAAGAATCATATGCTACCCTGCCTCAGGAAGCTCCACATCTGTTTACCACTACGCATTTGTTTCTATGGAGAAAGATTCCAGGACCACCCTACCCATCATTAAAGGCACAAAACTCCCAGATTCCCAAGTTCCTTCTATATAGAATGGTGTCATGTTTGCGCAAGACTCACCCCATTCCCTTACATCCTTCAATGACCCGTAGGTTGCTTAGAGTGCCTGACAAATGCTGTGCAAACGGTTCCTGCACTACACTGCTTAGGGAACGGTAAGAAGGGAAAGTCTGCAGGCACTCGCTTCAGATGCCCGACTGTTTAAAGATTACTTTAGAATATTGGTTTGGTCCTAGGACACAGCACAGATACAGACAGCCAACTTTATGTGGAAAGAGTCCCTCACCTCAGCAATTCTAGGTTGGAAAGAAGAGTTTGTTGGGAACTTTTTGGACATTAAAACTCCTCATTTGTCTGGTTCTATCACTTGTCATCAAAATTACTTAAAACATTACAAGTGGTTGGTTCTATCCACTATGCACTGACTTCTGGGCAAATTACCAGGTTATGCCTGAACTTACTCACCAAATGCCTACAGACACTTGCATGTGCTGACATTTGCAGCTTCAGTGTGTAGTGAACGACGAACCCATTCCAATCACACTCGCTGGGTCTGGCATCTAGCACATGACTTCCTTAAAAAAAAAAATCTCTGGGCAATGATTTCTTTCGCCTGCTTGACCAATAACGGTGGCTTTGAGCACAACTCCAGAGCTGTAGATGGAGAAAATCCTGTTGGAGGTACAGGGAAGCAGTATGACTCAGTACCAGCCATTGCTGGGCCACAGTTCATCTGGCTGCTTCTCCCCCATGCTGTCTGAACTCCCATTATGAACAGAGTATTCTCACAACGAGGCACAGTCCCTCAGACTAGGAATGCTGCCTCTAGTCCAAGAATAACAGCAAGAACGATGGCTTAGGCAAACTGACAATGTCTTCTGTGTGGATTGCCTGTGTAAACATACTTTTATTTAATCATTATAAACTTGAGAAGCCAATAACATTATCCATTTCAAATAGGAGATAGCAAAAACTTAGCAAGTAAAACAAATCACCGGTGGCCTTAGAGCTAGCCGGCAGTCTCAGCAGCCAAATTCTGATGCGTTTTACCACAAAGACTCACTGACTTCTCTAACAGACTATGCTACTCCTCAAACCTTGCTCCTGCCTCAACATGAGTGGTCTCTGTATGTCCTAAGCTTGTCTTACGACTCCTCCAGAGCTAAGCATCTACAGAGAAGCCACATTATCAGCACCCACCCATGTGGTAAGCCTCACAGGGCCAATAACCAAAAACAACATGGTAAGAGGAAGAGACCACAGACCTGACTAGAGTTCTTCAGAATGTGACAGTCTGGTCTGGAATGTCTCTAAAGGCGGGGATGTTGAGGAGTGTGTCCCCAGCAGATGGCACTACTGGGAGGTGAGAGGAACTAGGAGGCAGAACCTAAGTGTAAGAGAAAGGCCCAGGGGCAAGCCCTTGAAAGGGATACTGAGGATGGGTCCTGTACTCTGAGTTCAAGGCCAGCCTGGTCTACAGGGTGAGTTCTAAGACAGCCAGGAATACACAGGAATACCGAGAGGTTTGCTCATTCCTTTGCTTGTCTTGAACAAGAAAAAAACAAAACAAAACAAAAATAAAATCAAACAAACCAACCCCCCCAAAAACAAACAAACAAACAAACAAACAAACAAATAAAAAAACCCAAGTGCACTGAGACCCCGGCACCTTCCATGTTCTCCCCTCTTTTTTAACCAGGCGTGATAGGTGAGAAGCTGCTCCATTGTGTCCTCTACTCTGGTGTTCTGCCTCATCAAATGACTACAGACTGAAACTGAGCCAAACCTAACTTTCTCCTTTCAAGCTGACTTTCTGAGGTATTCTGTCACATTGACAAAGGGCTAACTGAATGCAAGGAAAAATACCATCTCACATAGTCCCGTGACATGGGCAGTCTCTTCTGGCTGCCTCTACAGTAAGAACACTGGGCTGAGGAGCCCTGGGTCCTCTCCATTCCCAGTTGCAGCAGTTGTCCTAAGTGTCCCCCTCTGGAATAGGCCCAACATCAAAGATATACCACGCCGCAATACACGACACCTCAAAAGTCAGTGTGACAGGGCCAGTGAGCTCGCTCAGGATAAAGGGGCTTACCTCCACACCTGATGACCTGAGATCAAGTCCCAGGAAGCACATGGTAGGAGGAGAAAACCGACTCCTACACATTAACCTCGGCCTCCACACATGTGCCATGATGTGCATACTCCTGTGTACACACTTATGTAAGTTCACACTTTTAGTACTCATCGGGAGTCTGCACACAGCCACATGTAAGCATTTTGTCCGCTCCTTCAAAGTTACGAATAAATGGAAGTTGTGAACTGCACTGCCAAACAGCTACAAGAGTTCTGTGAAAATGACCACGGGGCTTCATAGCCCTCGGGAGGACTCAGTACCACAGCTGTTCTAAAGCAGGTGTGACTGACCAAGGACATCAGAGGGCTCCAAGTGACAGATGAGGCTGAGAAACTCAGATCCTACGTTACAGCTTGAATCTAAGCAGTGAGAAAGGAATGGGCAAACCTCTCAGTATAAGTAAGAGGCAATAACTTCCCCGAAAGTTCTCATTTTCCACATCTAATATTCCACCTTTAACAAGGCCATGGCAAGCACCGCTTCACCGGAAAACTGGAGACTGAGGCCCTGGATTCTGAGCCCTGCCACATAGGGGTGTGTGTGTGTGTGTGTGTGTGTGTGTGTGTGTGTGTGTGTGTGTGTGTGTGCGCGCGCGCACGCATGTGTGTGTCTGTGTGTCTGTGTCTGTGTGTCTGTGGTATCAAGATGCCTTGGAGCTGGAGTTACAGATGAGCCACCCCATGTGAATGCTGGAAATTGAACTCAGAGTCCTTAGAAAAGCAATAGGTGTGTAGGTGTTTCTTTCTCTCTCTCTCTCCCCCTCTCTCTCCCTCCCACCCTCCCTCCCCCACCTCTTTTCTTCCCTCTTCTCACTGTGCATCTCTTGCTATCTGGTTGGCCTTGAGTTCTGCCTTTCAAATGCTGGGGTTAAAGTCATGTCCCCACATTGCATCTGCAATAAATGAACCATCCTGCAGCCCTTAGCACATGCTTTTAACTGTCTTAGGGTTTTATTGCTGTGAGCAGACACCATGACCAAGGCAACTCGTATAGAATAACATTTAATTGGGGCTGGCTTACAGGTTCAGAGGTTCAGTCTATTATCATCAAGGTGTGAGCATGGCAACATCCAGGCAGACATGGTGCAGGAGGAGCTGAGAGTTCTACATCTTCATCTGAAGGCTGCTAGCAGAATACTGGCCTCCAGGCAGCAAGGATGAGGGTCTTATAGCCCATGCCCACAGTGACACACCTACTTCAACAGTGCCACTCCCTGGGCAGAGCATATGCAAGCTACCGCAGGAATGAATAACAGAATGCCCAGAAGTTAGCTTTGTGACTGAGTTTTCTAGTTCTTGTCACCATTAACACTCGCACCGCAAATAAACACGAAAACACTCCTCATTATTTGTATTAAATGAAAGCATGAAGTCAGAGAAAAATGAAATCCACGGGCTGTTTAAAAGCCATTTAATGTGATGGTTTATGCTCCAGTTCTTACCAACTAATGTTTCAATGACTAAGCACGCACCCTCCAGCTTGGCAAGTGTCTGGTTTCCCACTGCTCTCCTCAGACAGAAGTGCTGATTTACAATGAAACACATCAGCTGGAGAACTCATGTGGAGAGGAGGCGCACTCTGAGCTTAAATGTGGTTATCAGGTTTGGGGGGAAAAATAAGGCAGCTAGCTCCAAAACAAGTGTTTTCTCAGAGTATGGTTGATTGTTCATTTGCACACACAGCTATACAGTGGCTAAAGAAAGGGGTCTGCAGAGAGGGCTCGGCAGTTAAAGCTCTGGCTGCTCTTCCAAAGGACCTGGGTTCAATACCCAGCATTCCTGTCGCAGTTCACAATGCTCTGTAATTCCATTTCCAGGGGATCTGACACCCTCACATAGAGGCAGAATACTGATACACATTCTAAAAATTAAAAAAGGAAAAAGCGGTGTGAAGTTTGGCTACCGGGTTTGAATTTTGGAACTTGACTAGTCCAGCATGTCCTTTCAGGTAGGTCCTAGGTGACCACAGTGGGGAAATGAACATTAAATAATACCAACATCACTTGCAAGGCAGAGATAGGAAAACTGCATGCACACAGACAGACACACATGCACACACACACACACACACACACACACACACACACACAGAGCACTGCACTCTAAATCAGTCAATCGCAGATTTCTGAGCTTATGCTAACCTCTCACCCACATACAAATGTCTCCTCTGACCATCATTTCTGAGAGCTTCCCCACCAGCCTGTGTGCATCTTTGTCTGTCCTCAGAACTCCGCACTACCCACACTACCTACTTATCTATGTATGTATGTGCCGCTATATATACTTGTGTCTGACTTCTGCGAGAATAGGATCTTCACTGATTTATTATGTATCCCTGATTCCTAGGGACGATGTCCAGCATGCAGAACTCGGAACTCAAACTCTTGCTGAGTACATGGGTAAGACAGTAAGGGGTAAGACGTGAACGCTGGATAGCTGTCAGACATCGTTAACCAGGCACTGGTACTCACGCCCTTCTCTTATTTCTAAAGCGTTTCCCTCATCATCTTTGCAGGTCTTCTTTACGTCACTCGAGTGTTGCACTGATTCACTTCTCGCTGAAGGGATTCTTTGTTCCATGTTAGGAACTGCCATTGACGGAGACGACTCACTGAAAAGTTCATCAGACATTTCATTTGTTACATTCGGTTTTCTTAGTTTGAGACAGGATCTCATGTTGTCCAGGCTGGCCTGACGTCCTTATGTAGACCGACCTGGCCTCAAGGTCAAAGAGGTCTGCCTCAGCCTCTCAAATGCCAGGACTCCAGGAGTGTACCACCCCCATAGCTATTTACTGAAGGATATATTAGCAACCACATTCTGCTGATATGGCACTGAGAAACAGTCTGTACCAGTCAGAAACTGTCTCATCAGTGTTTGTGTCTGCCCAAGTCACCTCTCCAATACAGTATGAGGAAGGTCTGCATAGGTGCATAATGCTACAGGGTTGGGAAGGGGAGTTTGGTGCTCACTGGAATCGCACAGTTCATAGGGGCCCTAAATTCCTTAAGTCGTTATGGCTGAAGTTCTACCTCAGCTACTATTTTTGCTGGCAATAATAATATCCCCACAGACAAATGAGCTCACTGTGGAAGTTCTCAGAACACAAGTCAGATACTTCCTAGACAGTCCCAGTACAACAGAGGATTACGTATGTCCTCCACAAATCGGGAAAACAGGTACATGTGCATATAAACACACACACATGTGATGTTAGTACAAGATGGGAGAGTGTTCTCTTTTAAAATGATCACTCTTTATTTTGAGACTGTGTCCTCCTATCATTTTGCTATTAGGTAAGTACATCAAATTCATGCTGAGTTCCCCCTACACATCAATATTTGAAAAGCCACTGGCAATGCTGTTTCACAACCAAAAGGTTTTTACTTTTTTAATTTTTGCAAGTCATATATCTGTCCACGAGATTTTGAAATCTCAGACACACTGTCTTAGTTTGTGCTTTACTGCTGTGAAGAGGCACCATGACTCTTATAAGGCAACTCTTATAAAGGACAACGTTTAACTGGGGCTGGCTTACAGTTTCAAAGGCTCAGTCCATCATCATCATGGAGGGACGCATGGCTGCATGGAGGCAGACTTGGTGCTGGAGGAGCCAAGAGTTCTACATCTTGACCTGCAGGCAGCCAGGAGGAGACTACACCCTCTGCCGGCAGCCAGGAGAAGCTCTGGATCACACTGGCCAGCCCTGAGCATACATGAGACCTCAACGCCCCAACTCCACCGTGACACACTTCCTCCAGTAAGGCCACACCTCCTAATGGTGCCACTCCCCATGAACCACCACAGACACAGGCGAGAAGAGCACAGAGGCCACCCAGACAAACTCCCCATGCAGTGAGATTGTTCTTTGTTCATTAACGCTGTCTCTTCACCTAATAAAGGCCAACTGTCTTTACACCACTGGACCAACAGTTGTGATGCAAACAACATTAATAAAAACGTCTGTGTGTTTGAAAATGGCCAGGGTCTTACACAGGAAGTACTTAATTCTGTCAAATCCACTACTATAAAACAATACCTGACTGCGTTGATCCCTTAGCTTTGCCTGTCATAGATAAACTGGAAGCACTCAGAACATGTATTTGATATGTTTAACTCTGGTCCACAGAATCGTACGCTGGGATATTCACAGCTGTCTTCAACTCCCAAACTTCTAAGTCCACTGAGTCTTCCCCATGTCACCAGCATCCGTCCACCATGGCCTCGCCTATCTATCTCCTTCCAAAGTCAGATGGACACCAGGATCCTATACTGTCAAACATTCCCCAGGACCTCCTCTCCGGCCCTGGCTTTCTGCTCAGCCATCCCCATCACCCTGAAGCCAGCCATCCTATTACTGTTCTACACAGACACGAAGAGACGATGTCTCTGCTTTGTGAACCAAAAATTCCAAATGAGCCTTACTATCATCTGGTACTGAAGCAGGCTCACTTTCCTCAGCTCTAAGCCTTCCATTCCATGTTCTCTCTTACGTCCCCATGTGCCAGCTGATGTCTTTGCTTTGTACAGTTCATTAACAACACAGGGATTACTAGAGAGCCACCCAGTCATCAGTCTGCATCACAGCATCAAACCTAACTCCTGACTCCTGGAGTCTCTGCCACCATGAAATGACTGCCACTATCAAAGTCCAGAGAGTATGACGGGTGCTACAGAAAACAAAGGAATAAAAATAAGTCACCCGCATCACACAGAACTGCTGGGTGTGTTGGCATTTTTAGCTGGTAATATTGACAAGCCTAATGGCAGTATAACAGTGGAGGCGGACTTGGTTGGAATAGGTTGAATCAAAAACTGGAGAGTAACAATAGGAGCTTACTAACAACTACAAGAACATCTTTTAAGACCGTTGTAGATATGGGCAAACAGAAGTAGGGCCAGAGTTGGAAGGGAACAAGTAGTCTTAGGATAGCTGCCTCTTCTAACACTAGACAAAGTGGCATGTTCTCAGGCTTCTCCACATGTTCACGTATGTCAATAGTTGGTCCCTAGCTGCTGGTTGTTTGGAAAGGTTGTAGAGACCTTGAGGAAGTGAAGCCACACCAGAGAAAGTGTGTCACCAAAAGTGAGCATGGGACTTCCTGTTCATTCTGCTTCCTGGCTGGATACAATGTGACCAGTCAGCCTTCTTTCCCTTGCCAGCATTTCTTCTGTCTGTTGCCATTTTTCCTTGCCATGATACACTGAATCCCTTTGCAACTATATGCCAAAACCCACACGGAGACAGAATGGGTTCTGCAGCATGGCAGGAAATAACAAAGCTGACACTGAGAAAATACACCCAATGATTCTTAACAAGTATGGAATATTAGGATCCATCAAGACTGTCTAAATTTCTTTTGTTTGACCTTAAATGTTTATATGTACGTGTGCTCTGCCTGTATACATGCCTGTGTATCACATGTGTGCCTGCCTAGTGCCCACAAAGGCCAGAAGAGGGTGTCAGAGTCACTGGGACTGGAGTTACAGGTGGTTGTTATCAACTATGTTGTGCTGGGAGCCTAACCTGGGTCCTCTGGAAAAGCGGCCAGTTGTATTTACTACTGAGCCATCACTCCAGCCCCATTCTGATCTCTTTTTAAGAGGAGGAGTAATGAATATTCAGATGCATTTCATTTGACCAAATTATTTTTGAACTGTTGACAGAGAATAAGTCCCTATGAGCTTGTTTGCTTGCTTCCTCCCTTCCCCTTCTCCCCTCCTCTCGATTTGTTTTTCTGTTTTTTGAGATAGGGTTTCTCTGAGTAACAGAGCCCCAGCTGTTCTGAATCTTTCTTTGTAGACCAGGCTGGCCTCAAATTCAGAGATCTACCTTCCTACTACTGGGATTAAAGGTGTGTACCACCATGCCCAGCCCCTCTGTGCTTTCAATAAAGATTGTACATTATTACTTTCAGTATGAGTAGTTAAATAAAAACACAACCTCAGTCAAACAACTCTCAGATTGAATTACTTCTAAGATTGGAGTCTTTCAAATAAGGAGAGTCAAGGAAGGATATTGCTATACGCTCCCAAAATAAATTATAAATCTCTGTAGCTTTTGTCAGAGAAAAGTGTGACCATTTACTGGGGAAATTATGCAGAGGGATGTATCAGGAAATCCAAATTATCTCCAAATTAACAATTCCTGGACACCCCAGACTTCACTGCACTCTCCTGCCTGGTTCAGAAGCTTCTGGAAATCAAGAGCTGGAGTGTGTGTAGCCCAGGTCTAGATCACAGTGAAACCAGCTGGTCCCCAAACCAGCCTGTGATTACTTTCCCAGTTCTGAGCTACAGAGACTCAGAGCCTGCCAGATCTAAACAATCATCCTCTGGCCTATGATTTCAGGGTTAGTATACCAAGAAAGAACAGGTAGAAGTGATCAGAACACGTGTGGCTTACTCAAGCAGAAAGCCACAGGCAATCCTGCTTTCAGGACAGACAGACTGCAGATTACTGTCACTGTAAAGAATTTAGAATTTAGCTCAGTGGAAAAATAATTGTCTAGCAAGCTCAAGGTCCTGATTTAGTCCCTAGAACTAGAGAGAGGGGGAAAGATGGAAGGATGGTAAATCTGTCTCATCTCCATTCAATCTCCTATTTGGCCTGTGTAGAGCACAGATGAATCTGAGATAATGTGTTTTCAAAACCTAAGCTGTGTTGATTCCACTCACACCTGCTTTTCTATATGTGGTTTTCTTCTTGGATCCAGTCAACATACCCTGGCACCCTGCAGGTCAGCAGTGACCTAAGAGTGTGTTCCCCTCTGTGCACGTTAGTAAAGAGCATATGAACCTTTTGCTTCACTTGGGATCGTCCTCGGAACTATCACACACCTCTCCAGCCTATGTCACCGCCATCTAGCCCACTAATAACTGTGGGCACTGCAGGAGTTCCAAACTGCATCATTCTCACAGAAGCCGCTCAGTGCCTTCCAGGACAGCACCTTTTACAGGACATCTGGCTACTGCCCACTAGATGCCACTAGTTCTCCACTCCTACTTGGAATAACAAAAATGTCTCCAAACATCAGCAAATATCCCCCGGGAGGCAAGATTTCCCCAATTGAGAACCACTGCTTCCTGCTAGCCCATTTTGCCATGCTGACTGGGTCTAGTAAACATTATATAACAACTGAAGACATGTTGGTAAGAATGGGTGGAAACAGGAACTTCAGAACCCAGGGGCCCGTGTGCGGCTGCCCTTGGCTGTCTGCTCCAAGCAGGCATCATCTGTGTTGTGCTCAGACCAGGCACACTTCCAGTGCAGGTAACACTAAGGCTGCCAGTCTTAAAAGGAGGCTGGCACAGTGGCACTTTGTGACAGGACTAAGCTGTCGTGGGGAGGAGGCTGGGCTCCTGGACTTGAGGGCTGGACGGGGCTTCAAGCAAATGTCAACGGCAGACAGAAGCCCACTATGGATTCAGGCTCCTTCAGTGACTGAAAGCACAGAGCTGCAGGCTTTTCGAGTAAGGGTCCACTCTCTTTAGTTCTCTGTTAGCAAACAGGCGCTGAGGTATGGGCCATAACCCTCCCAAACACAACCCTGAATGCCACAATCCAGAATGTCGAAGTCCTAAAAGATCAAAATTCCTAAAGTCTAAATTCTCAAAATATCAAGATCCAAGTATCAAGATCCTAGATTCTGAGAAAAAAATTAAGTATTTTTTCTTTAAAAAAAAATACTTACTTACAATGAAAGGTGATTTGAGAAACAATTTTAAAAGATTACACTGGGCTGAGGAGAGAGTTTAGTCCATATAGTATTACCAGTCAAGTACCGAGGCCTTGAGTATAGACCTCCAGGCGTCCACAAAGAAAGCCAAGCGTGATCACGTGCACCTGCAATCAATCCCAGCACTGGGACTTGCAGACAGGCAGATCCAGAGCTCACTGGCCAGCCAGTGTAACCATCAGCAAGTGCTGGCTCAGTGAGAGATGCTGTCTCAACGGTATGGTGGGAGACAATAAAGGAGGATGCCAATCTGGTGTCCACCTGCATCCTCACGCAAGGGTGAGAAACAGGGGTGTGTGTGTGTGTGTGTGTGTGTGTGTGTGTGTGTGTGTGTGTGTGTGCGCGTGCACAATTCCACAGACCACTCAGCACAATCAAAATATATTTTTTAATATATCAGTACTCTAGTACACTAGTGAGTTACTCAAGGTTAATAGTTTTGACTAGCTGTTTTATTATTCATAAAGTAGTGTATAAACATGTCACTACCACTGGTAATTGTGTGCACCAGTCTTTTTGAAGAGATCCAACAAACCCCAAAATGGGCCCAAAGCATCCGGATCTCAAGACATTTCTCTTTCACAAAAGCAGATGTATGAAAAGGACACCCTTCATTTGCTGAGGAAGTTTCCAGGTTTTTAGTATACACAACACGCACACACAAAGTTAACATTATGAAAATGTACTTTTAAGATCTCAAATTTGCAAAACAATAGTATTAAAAAAGAGAAATTAGAATTCTACAAATAACTTCACACGGTTTATACCACCAGCACCAGAAATGACGTGAGGATGAAATGCTCAGCAGGGCAAACTGTAAAACCCACGCCAACAACTCAAGACAGTGGATCAAGAACCACAGTGACGCAGTCAACGCTGAAGGAACCCTCACACACAAAGGGTGTGACAGCTGACGTGCACCGCTACAGTGTAATGGCAGCAAAGCACTGGCTGAGGCTCACCCATTAACCACACCCCAAGGTAACGCGTCTGACGGACAGCAGCTCCTTCTAGGGATATGGCTGTCCCTCAGAACTGGCACTCACATTCCTTTCCACCTGCACTCGGTGGGGTACGGATCACCAATCTGATGAAGACAACAGTGGTAACAAACAGTGCTGTGTGTCTTCCTGTCTCGCCTGCCTGAAAGTGTGTTCCAACCAGTCTGTAAGTCACTGTGCTCGCCTCATCAAGGTTTCCGCAGCTTTGATTCACTAAGAGTTCCTGCAGGCATCAGCTGTGCCAGGACCATCCTGCCATCTACCCTGCACCTTTCCCACATACGGAAATCACAAAACTCTCCCTAGAATTTTTATCTCTACCCCTTTTATCAATAGGTCTCCTCAGTGGGAAATGCAGTTTGGAGATTTCAGCTGTAGGGTGAGCATTCAGCATTTTAATCTCCAAGGGCTGCACTTGGGGAGCTTTAAACTTTAGAGATGTTGCTATCTGGATGACAGCGTCCCTGGAGTGTGTCTTTCAGGACTATAACTGGCACTGTTCCCAGTTTGCTACTAGAGAGCAGTAGAGACTCGTCAGTTGACCACCTATGGTCTATTTACTGTAGGCTTCCCACTAAGTCCTGGGGCTTGTCTGACTGTTCAGACAAAACTGGGTGTCTTAGTCAGGGTTTCTATTCCTGCACAAACATCATGACCAAGTTGTAAGTTGGGGAGGAAAGGGTTTATTCAGCTTACACTTCCGCATTGCTGTTCATCACCAAAGGAAGTCAGGACTGGAACTCAAGCAGGTCAGGAAGCAGGAGCTGATGCAGAGGCCACGGAGGGATGTTACTTACTGGCTTGCTTTCCCCTGGCTTGCTCAGCTTGCTCTCTTATAGAACCCAATACCACCAGCCCAGGGATGGCACCACCCACAAAGGGCTGGGTCCTCTCCCCTTGATCACTAGTTGAGAACATGCCTTACAGATGGGTCTCGTGGAGGCATTTCCTCAAGGGAGGCTCCTTTCTCTGTGATAACTCCAGCTTGTGTCAAGTTGACACACAAAACCAGCCAGTACACTGGGCATTCACAGCAATATTTCATGTCAAATGGACAGAGTATATATGAGGGCTTGAGCAGGCTCTAAAGGCACAGATGCCCTGACCTTCTACTCTGTATTGGTCCTTATTGGGTCAAAATCCACATCTACAGCTTCATGGGGAAGCTGTATGACCAAGTCATAACGTAAGAAATTTAAGCCTTGTTTATAATTGCTTTCATACATTATACAATCCCCCCCACACACACACACAGACACCAATGTAGACAGGTAGGACATTGCAGCCAATGCTAAGGTCTCACTGTAGAAGAAACCATGGAGGCAAAATTACCCAGTAAGCTGCACTTAGAATGTTATGCTTGCCTGTCTGTTTTCTTACAAATAAAAAGAATGAAAAGTATGAACATATAGGTATTCGGAGACTGGTACTAATGGCTTTGTTGAACAACCACAGACTTAGAAGGTAAAAATTATTTTTAAATTAATGAAGAGCAAATATAAACACAAGTCCGTGAAGGAGCGCAGCATGTGGACATAACCGTGTCCCGTCCACATCAGTCTTCAGAGATAATCCACACCCAGCAGTCAGCCACCCTCTTTCTCTAGCCGCCCGCTCTGGATCATAAAGTAGCCCAGCTAACTGAGATGAAGGCTGTGTGGGCCTTCATGGACTAACATTTTCCAAAGCTGATCTGTCAATGGCATAGAACAATACTAGGCTCCCCCAACAACACATACATCGTGGGATGGGGAAATGGAGTTAGAGACGCACCTGTTGACCCACTAATCCTTGACAGACATTTATCTAGTCTCATCATTCTGACTGGATAGACATTTTCTACAGATCAGGACGTATCTTCTTCCCACAGTACTACCACAGACCCCTTGCTGGAAGAGAGAGTAAAACTTCCCGTCGCGATGTGTTTTCACTACAACACTGCTTTGAAGCGGGAAATGTGTTTTGCAGCAGATGAAGCATGAAAATGAGCTCATGTTTGGAGGAATCACCAGTCTTACTACATCCCCAACTGTAACTCAGATGGTGGCTGACTTGATGAGACAGTGGGATGGCCTCCTAGAGGCTGTGTTACAATACCAGCTCAGTGACAGAGCCTTGCACAGCTGGAAGAGCATCTCCGGGATTCAAAATGTCCTCCAAATCTGTAACTGACACATGGTGCCATGTGTCCTGTCCAACATCTACAGGCAAGAACTAAGGCACCGAATTAGGGTAGCTTCTGTAATTTCTGTAATGGTAACCCTCACAGGTCAGGCGTAATTCTGGGTAACTCTGGAGAGGGTGCGTCTATCAGACACCAGGGCAATGGTCCAGTGAACTACAGCTGAGATTTCCCTGTGACAGGGAATCAATGGGCAGCAAAGTTTACTGTACAGCTGGAGTCTAGCTGGACTGATCCTGACTGAAGGGGAGACCAAGCTCTGACACAGAACACCTGTACGTGCAGTACATCGTACAGGAAGGGGCTCTAACAGGCTCCTCTTCCTGCTCTCAAGTCCTGAACTAAGTAAATGGAAAATTATGTCAAGCCAAGATAAGCGAGACTTCTGATGGCACAGACCCCTGAGAATGAGTTTGTTCGCTCCCCAGGCAAGGAACTCTGACCAGCTGACTATCTGCCGAGGCCGAAGGAAACTGGTCTTAGTGGTAGAAAAGGTTTACAAGTATATCTATGACCAACACAGAAACAAGGACTCTAAGATACAGAATATTCTTTCTTTATTTTGCTATGAATGTATCTGAATACAAATTCTTTTCTTTCTTTGTTTAAAATTCTCCTTCCCATTTCCCTACCATGCAAATTAAGGTGTTAACATTAGCACTCCTTAGCTTTGTTTTAGGGAAGAATCAGGACATCTTTTGTTATTTAGGACCTGCTGCTTAAAGGTAGGCAAGGGAATAATCTTGCTATTGTCCTTATTTGCAAGTCAAATCTGGCTTAGAGAAATGCAGAGACATTCCATACTTTCAAAAGATGGCCAAATTGACAAGGGATTGACTATTATGGTTTCTAGTGTGTTGACTGAGTGAAGCCAGAACTCAGTTTCCCAGAACTCCTTCCTCCCTGTGGTCCTAGGTTGGAACTGGCCACCACAGAAATTTACACAAGATCTGGAAGGCAGGAATGCGAATGGTAGCATTCGCATGTGCGAGAGGTCAGTGCAGACACAGTTGCAGTGTCTGACACAGCTGATGTGCAGGCTTGTCATACAGGCTTGCACATACATGTGCAGTGGCCAGGCCACACAGTGCCCCAGCTCCCTGTCATCACCTGCAGGTAACTCAGTCACCCTGCACAGATGCTGTCTCAGGAGAGAGAAAGCAGTGGGCAGACCTGTTCCAGTGTGTCCTTGCAGATCCCCATGTCTACTGAATCTCCCTCACCTCGCTCATCCTGCCTTCCTGACGCCTGGCCCCGAGTTCTAGCCACCTAATTCCCGCGTGTGAAGCAGCAGTTGTGCACAGGATGCTTAACCATCTCCCACAACCATGCATGTACGATCCCACAGGGAAAACTTTATTCTGTAGCACTCCAAGCCCTCATGAGTTCTGAATTCCAATGCATTAATATAAGTCAGACTCCCACGTGTCACAACTATGCTGTTATATAAGCTTGACTAAGATGAAATTAATCTTTCCTAATTAACAGATTCTTCAAACATTATTTTTAGAAAATAGAGGAGAAATGTATTGGTTTAAGAAGCAAGCTACACGTGGAACACAAGTGAACAGTTTCTCACCATAGCCCCCAAGCCTTGTTCATCAAGCTACTACTAACAATTCCTAAGGAGAAAAAAATACAAATACAGTGATTCAGAGAGCAAAGCAGGAGGAAAACATTGGATTCTAGCATACATGTGACACTATTGAAATTAGCTTTAACCCGTCAGCTCCCTGTTTTTGCACGAGGGTCCAGTGAAGTCAAGGACTTCTCAGTAGGATTCTGCAAGCATGCTTAGAGCAGTGATAAATCCAAACACATGTGTACTCAGCAGAGGAACACTGTCTCAGGGTTCTACTGCTGTGAGCAGACGCCATGACCGAGGCAGCTCTTATAGGACAACATTTAACTGGGGCTGGCTTACAGGTTCAGAGGTTCAGTCCATTATCATCAAGGTGTGAGCATGGCAGCATCCAGGCAGGCATGGTGCAGGAGGAGCTGAGAGTTCTACATCTTCATCTGAAGGCTGCTAGAACACTGACTTCCAGGCAGCTAGGGGGAGGGTCTTAAAGCCCACACCCACAGTGACACGCCCACTCCAGTAGGGCCACACCTTTTAATAATGCCACTCTCTGGGCCGAACATAAACAAACCATCATGAACGCGGTCTGTATGAAGAACGTGTGGGGAAAGGCAAGTGTGGAGAAACAGGACTGGGGCAGAAGGGCGGTCTGCTCATCGCCACCGATTCTCCTTCCCTTCTCTCCAAGTCTCTGGTCCCCGTGCTCTCCAAGTCTCCGGTCCCGGTGCTCTCCAAGTCTCTGGTCCCCGTGCTGAGCACTTACGGTTGAACAGTTACATGAGCCTAACAGACCGACGGCCATCCAGTCGGATGCGCCTTACCCTCAGGGAAGGAGACCCCTAAAGTCACACCTTATCGTCACACGGTAATAAATACGGAGGTGTTTGCTCCATAAAGCGTGGGCTCTTAAACATCACATAACAACACGGGTGCACCCATTCCCACCAAAGCCATCCTTGCACTCCACAACTCTCCTCTATAGAAGGCTCGAGTTCCCCGCTCCAGCCACTGACCGCTCGCTCACTCTGGCTCTCTTATAGTCAGTGAAGCATCAGCAAACCCGAGCGTTACAGCTCACGCTATAAATTTAGTGTCCTGTTGGTGTACAAAGCAATATAAACTCAAGATGCAAAAACCAGAAAGTTCTTGAAAACGGAAGACGCTGTATAATCCTGGCATATTTATACGTCCAGCCTTTGTCAGTGCAGTGTGGTAGAGTGTAGTAACCGTAATACAGCCAGCAGCAGCAGCTGCAGCTTACAGAGGCTCAATCAGAGACCACAATCCTTCAGAAGACAGGCTCTCTGATTCCCCTTCAGCCTGTGGCATAAAGAAGTGACTTCTCCTGGTTACTGGGCCCTGGCTTTTTCAGAGCAAGGAATCACTGAGAGCCATTTGCTCCGGTCCTCCTCATGCACCAGCCCGCAGGCCGACATCAGGGAGTAGCAAGGGTGAATCTGTAGTTTAGAGGCTCTCCCCTCCCAGCTGCTCCTGTACTTGCCAAATCGCTCCTCTGGGAGGTCTTCACTCACCACAGCCTGCCAGGAGACAGTGAAGTTTGTACAACTGAGCCTCTAGAGGATAAATGAATGCATCTGCCTAAATTAATTCTAAAAATATGGTGTTCAATTCCTTTGCAAACTTCATGGTTTTATTCCCACAGTACCAAAGTGTTACAGCAGATTCACCTCAGAAATTGGAAGGTTTTTTTTTTTTAAATCTTTAAATCATTATATTTGGTTAATACTATAGTGGTCAAAACTTTATTCTAGGACCTTCAAATCAGTTACATTAAGCAACTACCAAGTCCAGTAATTATTCAATGTGAACATCATTTTTTAATGACCTGGAATTTCAGTTAGTGACTTTAATTATGCACATGAACACAGTGAGAGAGGTCTCTATCCAGTATGCCTTGGAAGTTCACACACAAAAATCATAATAACCAGAACCTTAAAGGTAAGCATTGAGTCTAGGGAGGTGGAGATGGTAAAGGCACCACTGACAACCCTGATGACCTGAGTTTCATCCCTAGGACCCAAGTGGCAGAGGGAGAGAAGCACCCCCCACAGACTGTTTTCTGCCCTACATTTGTGCTGTGACACATGCACTGCTACGGTGTCACCCTGCTTGTATTAAAGACATTTTAAAATGTCTATGGGACACTACCTTAGAGTTTTAAACCCTTCATCATTTCCAGAAAACACGTAGATATTAACTGCATGCATTTACTAAGCATTCCCAGCACAGCTATTTTGCACCCAGCACACATGCATGTGCGAAAAGAAGGTATTTTCCTGGTGTATTCTGGCTGTTTCTAGAGCAGAGGGCAGTTCTGCAAACTGTGGTTGCCACTGCTTGACTGATGTGGCAACCCTGAGGTCTTGGTCTCAAAGAGGACATCGTTACATGTAGAACGAGCTCACAAAAGTCACACTTCAGTTTGGAAGCCTGTCACAGATGGCGTCCACAGTAGAATCAGCCAGGGCAAGTAAGACTGGGTTCTGGGAATGCGTAACTTCCTTCTTGACATGTTCTTTCACCATCTTGATTTTTCTCCTCTCCTGGAGAAGAGGGAAGATGGGAAGGCAAAGCAGCTGCCTGTATCCCAAATACCCCCTCTTAGGTGTCCCTCTTAGGTGTCTTTTAGGTCCTGTGGCTCAGAATCCACTGGAGGCTACGGTGTAGCTCAGTACAGAGCACCGACACAGCATGTCTGAGGCTCGGGCTCCACCCCCATCACTAACCTATAAACAAGTGGCTGCTGGAACATACATTTCTCTCTAATCTGTGGTATTCAAGTAGTTATGAATAAAGATTCTGGATGGACCAATGACATGAATTAGTACTGCTACTCAGTTGAACACTATTTCTGTGAAGGGTGCGAGATAGTTCCTAAGTGTGCACCAAAATGAGAGGTCAGAGCCTGAAGAGAAAAAGTTACACGACTTACTGGAGAGAAACTAGCTGGTAATTCATTTGCAATTCAGTTTTCTGATTTCTCTTGCCATACTGTTGAAAACAGACTGGGAAACTGCCCTTGAAAAGCAATGGTGCCACTCTTAAATTAACCGAAGATAAGAGAGAACATTATAAACACAAATCTAACTCAGGGAAGCAGCAGGTGAACAATCTTCCTCCTCAGGCTGACAGCATGTCACCAACTTAAGCATGTGTTAACCCTTCCTAGCCTAGTGGTTCCCAACCAACCCTTTCACAGGGATTGCCTAAGACCATCAGAAAACACAGATACTTACATTACAATTCATAACAGTAGCAAAATTACATTTATGAAGTAGCAACAAAAATAATTTGATGGCTGGGGATCCCCATAACATGAGGAACTGTATTAGAGGGTCCCAGCACTAGGAAGGTTAAACTCACTGTCTTAGCCCCTTTGTATCAGCTTGTGTTGGTCCTTAAGTCTATAGAAACTACCTCCTGAGCACTGAAGGTTGTAGGATGATGTCATTATGAGCAAGGCAGGTCCTGGATGAGGCAAAGCCTATCATTGGATGAGAAGGAAGGGTAGGCGGGGAAAAGTCTAGGAAGGAGAGAGGAGGAAGAGAAGCGAAAAATCAAGATGGAGCCGACGTAGCAGGATGATCCAGACCAGGTGGACTAGGTCAACTCTATCTTGTCTAGGTGGGCGGTTTCTGTCTTTATTAATTGGCAGGGAATTTATTCTGTGGGTGTATTGTGGATTGAGAATTTAACATATAAATCTAATTGTTAAACTACAAGTTTCTGGAGTTTGATTTTATTGGGCTACAGGGGTTGTGAGCAAAGTTCCCGGCGGGCAGAGAGACAACCTGTCTCAGTTCTGGAAGGCTATAGAATGCCTGGGGCTAGCGTGGCGTGGTGCCACACTAGAACAACCGCAGAATGTGGTGTGTGTGTCAGGCATGGTAACAACCTACCAAGGGGACAGTGTGTGGAAGCGGCTGGCAGAGAAACAGCCGGAGCACGAGGAGTGGGAACGTATAGTGTAGCATCTATCCATTTTCACTCCTACTGCAACAGAGGGTGGCTAGGGCTTCTCTAACCTCCCTCCTGATACACACCGCCACAGTGAGACCTATTTGGGATTTCGTTATGAAATGGGAATCATCTGTTGACTAACGGCAAAGGAAAATGTATTTGATTCTTACGTTTCTGAAACTAACCTTCCCCAGGGAAGAGCAGACCCATGGCTTATCCAATAGCCAAATGGTCAGCCTTGAAAACATACATTCAAGTAACACCATGCAGATTACATTTAAGAATGTACCTACACATGTGCATTTAACAGCAATTAACGAAAAAGAGTCCTTGGGTTTGAGAGACGGCAAGGAGGGGTGTGTGGTAGGAGGGGCGTGTGGTAGGAGGGGCGTGTGGTAGGAGGGGCGTGTGGTAGGAGGGGCGTGTGGTAGGAGGGGCGTGTGGTAGGAGGGGTGTGTGGTAGGAGGGGCGTGTGGTAGGAGGGGCGTGTGGGAGGAGGGGCGTGTGGGAGGAGGGGCGTGTGGGAAGGCCCGAAGAGGGCACAGGGAAAGGGAAATTGCAAGATTGCATTATAATCTCAGAAATAAAAGAAATAATGTTTTAAAAGGAAAAGACGATGAGGACGACTTTCTTCAAAGATTACTGTCATACTATAATGTGGAAGAAAGGCTGTGATCAACAGGAGCATGGAGGGTTGAGGGATGGAAGGTGACTAAAACTACAGAGACAGCAAAGGAAAGGACACACTACTCCGTCAGGTCCGGAGCAGTGTCCCACTAATGTCCCAGTGAGGTCCCGTGCTAAGACTGAGCAGCAAGTACAGGGCAGACACAGAAGACCTAGCTGAGGTAGCTTGGAGAGGCCCAACTACCATGGTCAAGCTGTCACGGACACTGACTCTTCCCCAAGCCTGCTTCTCAGTGTCAAAAGGATCTCTGTGAAAAAAGAAAACGGTGGTGCTAAAAGTTTTCCACGGGCAGCGACAGAGCAGTCTGCTGGCTTTCAAGTCTGTGGTGCTCATGGCACTAAGGCTCCAAGTCTACAAGTCTAATGAAGCTGACCTTCAACTAAAGCCTCCCCAGGGTTGGGTGGCCCCTGAACTAGTTCTTGCTCTGGGCCCTCTACTCTCTGTCCATCCTCTCCCTCTCGAAATACTTAAGGCTCTGCCTCCTCCTCACCAGTGTGACTTCCACACAGCAGCTGGGCAAGGGAGTCCTCCTCCATCTTCTCCAGCAGCCTTTGTTTCCCATTCTCCCGTCAGCTGACAGGGAGCTGTAACTTTCTACTGCCGCTTGTTTGCCCTGTCCTGCTCCCTCTGGGCTGAGGAGCTCCAGAGCAGGGCTCCGGTTTCATTGCCTTTGTCTCCAAACCATTTTCAATTATGATGAAGTGAATAGAAAAGGCCACAGAAGAAAACCTCTTTCAGGCAGTGAAAAGCTGCACCTCTGACCCCAGGAGGAAGGCAGCCATGCTAACCCTGTCACCATAGCCTTTACCAGCAGGTCATGAAGATACCGGACAGTGCCCAGGCTGTTTACTCCTTACTAAGTTGATAAGATGGCCAAGGCACCAAGGGCACAGTGGGGCTCGCCTACTGTTTGGCTGTTTTGGGTCTTTTATTTCCATGTTGTGTCCAGTCTTCTGTGGCTAGCCATATAAAGCTGGGAAAATGGAGGCAAAAATGTGGGTTCTTCCTTAACCCCTTTGATCTGGGAGCTCCAGGTGCCTCGTGCAGCTCCTGTGTAACCTCCGTACCAGACAGTAGCCTGGTCCTCTCTACTGCTGTCACTGCTTATGAAAGGACAGTCGTCGTGTTTGCCTCTCTACCAGTGCTTCTGACTGGGTGCCTGCAGCAGGAGAGCTGGGCAGAGTCTCCCCAGGCCTTAGACTAGAAAAGCTCGAAGAACACATGGCGGGTGCTAGGAGATTAGGATGTGAATTAGGAACATCTCCCCCTCACAAACTCATCATACTGGTAATACATGAAAATGGACTTTGGTTCATCAAATCATTTATATAGAACTATAGAGAATATTAATTTAGGAAACATGCAGAAGCAACAGAGGTATGCAGCCCCATTTTAATTAGGAAGAGAGCTTGACCACAGGCAAGCCTAGAGCAAGGCTAAACTCTGACAATGGTTACAGCATAACCTCTAAACTTTAGCTCAAGGGCCTCCAAACTAAACTGTCTAGTTAGGACTTGCATAACAACAGTGACTTACAAACTACATATGAAGTCCCTTACAGGGTATGCACACTAGGAAGCAGTACTACATATGAAGTCCCTTACAGACTATGCACACTAGGAAGCAGTACTACATATGAAGTCCCTTACAGGGTATACGCACTAGGAAGCAGTACACTACATATGAAGTCCCTTACAGAGTATATACACTAGGAAGCAGTACACTAAAACAAAGTGTAAAAGCATCCGAGCGCCCCAGCTTCTATGGGGCAAGCTTTTCTGTGGTGAGCAAACAATGGAGACAGTACACAATTAAACGACTCTAGGTGTGATCTAGCTTTCATAACACAGAAGACAACTGAAAGGGCAGAAAGCTGCAAGCTCACTTTCTGGCAATACCTGATTTCAACGAGAAAGCACCTTACAGAAGTGGGTTTAGTAGGCCACTTTATTTAATCATACTTAATTCATTATGATATTCAGATTTTAATAGTCTACCGATGCTAAATGCCAGCGAAAGTTCTGGTAGTGAACTTCTACCCTCCTGATGACAAACAGCAATGTTTGAAAGTCAATCATTTAATGACTAAAACAAATGGTTTGCAAGACTCAATTATGATTTTAGAAATGACAAACCACCATCTCTAAGGCTCAGGAAAAGACAGAGGAAGCAGAGACAATGTAAGGACCAGACGATAGGAAGAAGGGCTGTGAAATGCCATGTTCTAGACATAGCCACTACAATCACCACACTGTGTCAAGGCTGGCCCTGCCAGCAGTCAGCTATGGGTAGGGAACGGGCTCAGCTGGCCCTATCCTTCTCTGCTAAACTATTGGCTACACTATTGGCAAGGTCTGGAAGAGGTAAGTCACGGTCTTCTGTTACGTCCCATTGGTAAGCCCATAAGCTCTGTAGTATAGTTCTAAACCCATGGTCACAAATGCAGCCCTAGGCTGTCCTACCTGGGGATCCTTCCTGTCTGCAGACATCAAACCCGACCCTGTAGTCCTTGCCAAAAGACAGTGGCTGACAGGAACCTGGTATGACTGACTGCTCCTTGGGAGGTTCTGCCAACAACTGACCAATGCAGAGGTGGAGGCTTGGAGCCAACCATCAGAGCTCAGGGACCCTGGTGGGGGAGCTGGCAGAAGGACTGGAGGACTACAGGGGGATTACAACCCCATAGGAAGAACAACATCGGCTGGCCAGACCACCCAGTGCTCCCAGGGACTAGACCACCAACCAAGGAGTGTACAGGGAGGGATTCGCCGCTCCAGATACAGAGTAGCAGAGGATGGCCTTGCCTGACATCAATGGGAGGGAGGCCCTTGGTTCTGTGGAGGTCTGATGCCCACAAAGGAGAGGGAAGTTGTGGAATGGGGGGCTTGTGGAGGGGTAACCAGGAAGTGGGATATCACTTGAGAAGTAAACGAATGGAATGATTAATAATAATTACAAACACGGCAGGCCTAGTTAAAACTCTTGAATTGCCACACAAAATGACTTCAATATGGAAAAAGGTTTCTGTAGGGAGAAGGGGAGTTGACCGGGCAGGAGGGAGATTCGAGAGGGCAGGAAGCAAGAGTGACTAGGATGCACCATACACATGCATGAAATTGTCAAAAGAACACATTAAATTTAAAATTTTGAAATAAAAGACTTAGAAATAATAATTGTATATATTTTTAAGTATGCAATAGAAGTGTCTCAGAAACGACACATTTTAGGTTCATAAAAATCACATGAAACTTTTCCAAAAACCTCATTCCTGGCTTCTTTCTCTGTAGAAGAGGCAACACAGTGTGGAGGCTCCTGGGGGAACTGGAAATGCATACTTTTAATGCGTTGTGAAACTGGAAGAAAAAGAAACCTCTAAAGGCAAAATAAAAACAAACAAACATTTAAAAAAGAAACAAAGATAGACAGACCAGCACAGAAAGTAACCACAGAAGACAGAATTGCCCTGGGGTCGAACTCCTTGATGAACAAGAGAGACCCTGGTCAACAGGTTCCCACAGGAGCAGATACAGGCCTCTCTGCAGGAAGTCATCCTTCAACCTCCAAGTTTCACACAGATAAAATTAGGCAAACAGAAATTTGTCATCAAAAAAGGAGACAGAAGAACAACAAGAAAATCAAAAACAAGAACCAAACAATAGATCAAAAACAAACCAGAAACAAAATCGCCAGAGTGACGACATTCATGGGTACGGATGACTAATAAATGTCCAGGAGCTTCAGGTGACAGAATTTCCAGAAACGGAATGTAAATGCCTGCATATAAAATGTTTACTAAGATGAAATCATAAAAAATAAGCAAGGACTAAAAGACTATTACAAAGACAGAGTACTTTAAGGAAAATCTTCAATGAGATTAAAATTAAGCGGATGAGGAAAGGGAAGACTGGGATGTCCGTGGGTCAACGCTCTGACGGAGACGGCTGGAGGACTGGGCTCAGATGCTAAGAGAATGTGGTATACTGCGGATGTCTCTGTGAAAATTAATGAAGCACACAGGAAGAGAACAACAGAGAAAGGGCAAACAGGTCTAACAAAACAATTTAAAATAGCACCAATCGTTACTACGCTATGCAAAGGATCAAACACTTCAGTAAAGACGGATCCAACTAAGTGCCGTTGGCAAGAGCCTGCTTTACCTTTAAGAACTTGCAGGCTGAAAGTCAGAGGATGGAGAAAGATCTCCCACTAGAGCAGTGACTGAAAGAGAACTGGGTGGCTGTATTTATATCAGATGAGATGGAACTTAAATGTAAAAACCTGCCATAAGAGACAAAAAAGGACATCGCATAATGGCAGAACAACCACATAAAGAAGACCCGACGATTACAACTCTATATGTGCCCAACAGCAGAAGACCTCAGTGTATAAAGTAAACACTGACAGCGCCAGAGACAAAACCAGACAGCAACACGGCAGTGACAGATTGCAATATTCTGCATGCAGTAATGGATACAGCATTCAGACAGAAGATCTACAAGGAAATGATGACCTGAACAGCATCACAGACCAAATGGACAGACAGATCAAAAGCATCCCCCCCTGATAGGGTGGGACCCATGTATAATCCTAACAACTGGGAGGTTAAGGTTGTAGGTTTAAAAGTTCAAAATTAGCCTGGGCTAAATGGGAAACACTGTCTCCAAAAAAAAAAAAAAAAAAAAAGAGCATATCCAACAGCGGCCACCATTCATTCATTATGCACAGAACACTCTTCATGACAAATCACATTCTAACACACACAAACACCAAAGCACAAACTTAAGACTGCTATACCACGTCTTTTTCCCAGCTCTGAATGCATGTAACAGAAGTAAAGGGCATAAGTAAAACTGTAAAACACACAAGTTTGTTGAAGTTAAACCCATTCCTCTAGAGAACTCAAATAAATCTACAACTACTCTATCATGGAGACGTAGAAAATCTAAACAGAGCTACAACTAGAAAAAGAGTGAATCAGCGGTCAGAAACCTTCCAGCAAAGAAAGGCCAAGCGCAGATGCTTCGCTGCCGATGTCAGCGACCATTTACACCCTCAGCACCTGTCCTTCTGAGCTCTCCTAAATTTGAAGGGGAGAAAGTACTTCCTAACTCATTTATGAATCCAGCATTACATTGACACCAAAAACAAGGTATTATAAGTTATTGTAAGAAGAGAGAGCTGGGCTGGAGAGATGACTCAGTGGTTAGGAATACTGCTCTTCCACAGGTCCTGAGGTCAAATCCCAGCAACCACATGGTGGCTCACACCCATCTGTAATGGGATCTGATGCCCTCTTCTGATGTGTCTGAAGACAGCTACAGTGTAATCACATATATGAAATAAATAAATAAATCAGAGAGAGAGAGAGAGAGAGAGAGAGAGAGAGAGAGAGAGAGAGAGAGAGAGCGCGCGCCAACCAGCCACAGGTCAATGTGCCTAGTGAATGTAGACAGACACAAAGTTCTCAAAACAAGAATGAAAACACCAAATACAAATCAGTAGTGTGCCAAAAGGATCATCTTCATAGTCACACCTGAGATACAAAGTCAGCGTAATATACACCACAGCAATGCAAGGAAAATTAAACTCTGTGATAATTTCCATTGATACAGATTTTATATGCTGACATTTACATTGGGCAAGATGCAGTACAACACTCAACAAAGTGGGAGAAAGGAAACTGTATCAATGTAGTATAGACCACTCATGAAAAGCCCACGGTTCACATCACAGTTAATGGAAACTGTATCAATGTAGTATAGACCACTCATGAAAAGCCCACGGTTCACATCACAGTTAATGGCAGAATGGAACAAACATTTTTCCTAAGATCAGAACAACGGCAAATGACCATTCTCACTACTTCTATTCAACACAGTTCTGGAATTCTTAAACAAAAAAGAAAGAAAGTGTTCAAATAGGAAGGGAGGAGCAAAATTATGTTTTTAGATAAGACAATCTTATATGCAAACCCCACATATGTCCTGAAATAACCTGTTAAACTTAATATACAAATCCAAAAGCCTTCCAGGATCCAAACTCAACACACACACACACACACACACACACACACACACACACACACACACACACACTTAGATGTGTGTTTATCACTAACAAGAAACCAAGAAACTATCTGGAAAAAATAGACAATTTTTAAAATACCAAAACAATGAAATATTTTGGAATAAAGAACCAAAGAAGCAACATATTGCTGAAAGAAATTAAAGAAACAGAAAAAAGGAAAGGCAACCCATGTTTGTAGATTAGAAAAATTAATACTGTCAAGACGTCCATAGTCTACAGATCTACAGATCATTGTAATCCCTATCCAAGCTCAACTGCATGATCTGTAGACACAGAGAGCCATGCTCAGACTCATAAAGGACTCGGAGTCTCCCACACAATCAACAACCACACAGCAAACCTCCACTGTCGCCCTACAAACAGACATAAAAAAGGTTCGGGATAGACTGAAGGTTTAGCCACAACACTCAAGCTGTGGGACTCCTGGAGACGTGTCGGAAGAAAGCCTCATGACACAGGCTTAGCAATGACTGACTGGGTGTGGCTGCAGCTCAGACAGCCAAAGCACACGTGGATAAAGAGGAAGAGAATAGAGAAGAGAAGATAGAGGAGGACCTATCGAATGGGGGACAGTAGTATCTGCAGCCACACACCTCACCTGGAAACACTATCCAAACACCATACTGGGAAATCCAATGGCATTGCAATGGCAAATAGGAAAATAGCCTGATTTAAGACTGTACACGGGGCTTACTCGATATTTTCCCAAAGACTATAAACAAATGGCCAACAGGTATAAAACAAACAAACAAACAAAAAACCAAAACAAAAACCAGGCTCAACATTGTTAACCATAAAGAAAACATCAGAATCCCAACTGAGTATCACTGGTCAGGGTGGCTACCATTGAGCAATGTTTGTTTGCTTGTTTGCTCGCTTGTCTGTAGTTCTGAGGCTGTGCACATGCTAAGTAAGTACAACGAGCTACATCCGTACCCAGGGCTGTCACTGTCAGAACCGAAATAACAAGAGTTGCCAGAATTCCGAGTTGAAACGGAGAAAACAGAACCTGTGCACCGTTGTTGAAGACGTAAAGAGTTGGAGTGTCTAGAAGTTCCTTTGCAAGTTAAGCTTATAACAGCATGTGACCGACAACTCCACTTCTTGGTATTTATGAAAGAGAACGAATTAAGATCTCCAAGGGATACTTTCATTCCAATGTTTCTTGAAACCTTTACTCTAGTGGTAGAAACAAACTAAATATGCACCAAGAGGACACCGGATAAATAAAGTACACTGTATACGCACAACCGAAACTCATAAAAAGAAATGCATCTTGTTATACATTGAAACACAAATGAAGCTTATGGACACCGTGAAAAATGAAATACGATCTCAAAATGGTAAGTACTACGTGACTCCATGTGTAAGAGCAAAGCAGTTAAAGTCATCAAAGCAACATTGGTGTTTGCCAGGGACTGGAAGGAGGCAGAGGAGGCAGTCGCTGGCGAGGAGGTGCGAAGTTTCAGCTGTGCAACATAAAATGACTAGGGATTTGCTCTGACACACTGTTCACAGGTAACAATGCTATACTACAGACCTACAGACTCACAGAAGCAGATCTCTCCAACAAAAGGTAATTTTTAAACACAAATAAGTCAACAGATGGGTTTAAATGCAACTGAAGACAGACACAGCTAAACATTACAGAGTGACTGCACTGCAGACTGTACTAGGAAGAAACAGTGAGGCAGGAGAAGAAAAACATGAGTCAGGGCTAAGACGGTGGAGGGCCGAGTCAAAGTTTAGCATAGCTAACCGAGTATCAGGGAGGGTAGAGAGAAAAGGGCTAAGCCAAGACGCACAGAAACCACAGTGGACACATTTCCAAACTGATGAAAGTCAGGACTCATCACTTAGAAAAACAACGGACTAGTAAGAAAAACGAAGATGTGAGAGATCTCGGAGAGCCAAGGTCTACCGTAAGCCGACCGAGTATAAACAAGGAAAACACAAGGGGACCAGAAGGAAGACAGTGATAAATATATAATAGTTGAGAGGCACCCAGAAGTTACGGAAACATGAATTCATAAATGCAAAGAGCAAACACCTAAGCACACCACAGTGAAACTCCAACACCAGAAGAGAGGACCTCAAAGAGACAGATACCAACAGAGATGCTAATGTGGAAGGGGGAATCTCTCAAGGCCCCAACCCTAAACAAGGACTACAGACAACTAAGGAATGCTGAGAGAGGGAGAGGCCTATTCCCCACGGAAGAGCCCCCCTATTGGTATTCAATACCAAGAGGCCAGCCCTGAATCATATAGATACAAACAACACAAAATGGACTGAAAGAGTAGAGTAGTAGTTATATATTCACACACACACACACACACACACACACACACACACACACACACACACACACGGCCTTTTTTTGATTGTTGTTATATACATATACACACATGCCTATCGCTCCCTAATTATAGCTTAATTTTTAAAAAGGCACAAAACATAGCCTGCCAGTTATCAGATGATTTCTATCAGAAGCAGTGTGATCAATAGACAATTGGGATGCTATTTTCTGACCCCTTCCTAAAGAAATTAAACCAACAATCTAGAGTTATAGTCTGAGGAAAACTGTCTTTCAGTAAGAAAGGCAAACCATTTTCCTATTTAAACAAAACTTACAAACAAGGCTTAGTGGCACATGCTTTAACTCCAGCACTCAGGAAACAGATGCAGGTGGATCTCTGTTAGCCCAAGGCCAGCCTGGTCTACATAAAGAGTTTCTGGACAGCCAGAGCTACATAGAAAGACCCCATCTTGACAAAACAAAATCACAAGAGGTTATCACTAACCGAAAGAACTCTTTCCTCCTTTTGAGGCAGGGTCTTAATCTAGGTAGGCTCATCCTCCTTTTGAGGCAGTCTTAACCTAGGTAGGCTCACACTCGGGCTTCTCCTGCCTCAGCACCCTGAGCGCTGGGATTACAAGCTCATGCTGCCATGCCCAGCCTCACCAAAAGAACATCCAAGGATGCTCATCAGGAAAAAGAAAGTGAGCTCCAAAGGAAATCCTCAGGCGGGACACAAGTAATGAGGATCATCACCTGAGAAATTATTTATAAAATACCTAATTCTGCACATGGAGGCTTTCGGAAAACACAAGAAGCTGCTAAGGGTCCGGTAACCACAGTTACCACCAATACTGACAATCTAATCTCTGGGACTAACTCACACAGTGGAGCGAAAGAACCAATTCCTGAAAGTTGTCCTTGAGCTCCACGTGCATGCCCATGGCACTCCCCCTGACAGGCAAATAAATGCAAACAAAACAAACTGAGCGGATTGATTAATAGTAGCAAGATCAGAGAAATGACACTGTTACTATTTCCTTCCCCAGTGGAATGTCTGGACACCCACTCTGGAGGTCCGGAACCTGGACTTCTTGCATTCACCAAGGCTCAGCTACATACAAAAGCAGTCATCTCAGGGGTCTTGTTAAATGTCAGCAAGTCAAGCCACAAAGTATTTGTAAGTATTTGATAAGGGGGAAAGGGCAGGGACTCCAGGAGACTGAGCAGCAAGGGACCAGAAGTAGTGAATAAAAGCATATCCTGTTCTTCCTCTACTAAGGTACATGTGTGTTCATTTTAAATCTCTAAGCCCAAACCAAATAAACCACCTCCTAGAAGCAACAGCCAGAGCGGAGCAACAGTTTAAGAGTTCAGAAGTCTAGTGTGACCTTGGGCAGGTCACCTGACTCTCTGAACCTTCAGCCTTGGGTGGTCTATGTAATGGTTATCTTTTGTCTTTTTTTTTTTGGTTCTTTTTTTTTTTTTTTGGAGCTGGGGACCGAACCCAGGGCCTTGCGCTCGCTAGGCAAGCGCTCTTCCCCTGGGCCAAAACCCCCCCCCCCTTTTTTTTTTTTTTTTTTTTTTGGTTCTTTTTTTTGGAGCTGGGGACCGAACCAGGGCCTTGCGCTTCCTAGGCAAGCGCTCTACCACTGAGCTAAATCCCCAACCCCTATGTAATGGTTATCTTTGCATACATCACACATGTGCTCTGATGATAAATGACTGATTCAAGAGGGAATGTCACAGCACTGATCTCTTACGCACACTAGTCACTGAGCCAGGCAAGGACAACACAGGAGACAGACCAGACAGCAAGTGCACTGCCACACAACAGGTACTAGGACTCATGCAGGGAGCAGAGCCAAGGGGAAGGTACAGGCATTTGTTTTTCCATCTACACCTAATGACCACCAGGCTGGCCACCGAAGTTACTGTAACAAAATTACTGTACCAGCTTGTTACAGTTGCCACATGAATTTCCAGTCTACGGAAAGATATACCAGTCAGAGGTTTATTAAAGGCTTTTGAATCTAACCAGATTTATAATTTTAAGACAACTCAAGAAATAATCACATTGACTTCCTTCATGATGATCTCTAAGAAGGAACACAGCATTGTCTTTCAACAGAGAAAATCAGTCAGGGCACTGCTGACCCACCAGCAGGAGTGTCAGCAAAGGTTTTCCAAAAACACTTACAAAATTGTTTCACTGAAGAAAGAGACACATTTAGTAATATGTTTTAGTATAGCTCCTACATCCATACTGGCATTATTCAAGAATAGCTTGACAATAAAAAAAAGAAGAGAAGAAAACAAGTTTTTCAAGCATGTTCTTTTTTTTTTTTTTTTAAGAGTAGAGTAACTTTACAACCCAAAGTCAAACCCATTTTACAGAGATTCTATTCTTTGTAACGTGTCTCTTCTTCACTACAAAGTGTTTACTGCCCTAAAAGCTAACCACTGTTTCCTGTTATATTTAATCAGTTGAGGCCTATCAACAAGGCACACACAAACTTTTATCTAAGGATACTCCTGGAAGATCCCACTGAATGTTCTCAAAGAACAACTCTCTGCTCTACACAGTGGTAGAGGAGACATCAGGTCACACATTTCTTCTTGGAATTTTATGGTATTATATATATATATATATATATATATATATATATATGTGTGTGTGTGTGTGTGTGTGTATAATGGTTAAGAAATGTTTATATTACCTGCAAATAACATTTTTTAATCACTATATTTATTTTAATTTCTAAGAGTAATAGTGTTTTTGGCTACTGTCTTTACAAAAAAAAAAAAAGACCTAAAAGTCATATGAAGTAAACATTTTTTTTTCATAAATATTTTAAAAATATGTGAATATTTTTGTGTGGATATACTTTAAAATGTCCTGTATGATTACAAGCAAATGTACCTTCGGCCTACCATGCTGGCAGTAATTCATGCACTGACCAGCAAGCTTGATACTCCGTTTTGCTGATGGGAGGAGGTAGGGAACACCGATAATGCCATTTAAGACTCCAGTGGTCATTTAACAGCCTCCAGGGGTGGCCTCTCCGATAAACACCTGGAACACTTATAAAGCCAATTTAGCCCTAGCTACACTCAGTCTTCTAATGCACCCTACTTGGGACTGCATTTATGTCTCCCGTCAGCCCTGAGTGGGGTGAGGCCTTGTCTACTAAAGCACTTCTGCGTCCCCTTCCAGGTCAAAATCAGAGTTAAGTGCATACTCATTGATTAATTAGCAGCCATAGCAGAGTAGGCATTTTCCACGGCAATGAGGAGATAATTAGGAAGTAGATAGAGTAAGCTAAATGGGGGGACGGTTATGTTGTACCAGGGTAGAAACAAGACCACGCAGAGGCTCTGAAAGAACATGCTCAGAAACAAAGCAGATGACTTTACCCGGCACAGCCGTCCTCGGAAGGTACAACAAAATTTATACTCTGACTGCCTAGCTTTAAAATGCCCTTCTGCTCTTTTGTTCTTACATGTGATGCTGCGTGTGGTACAATTCCTTGCTGCATATTTCTATAAAGCCATCTCCTTTCTGTGTAAAGAACCCTGTCCACACAACGAGGTAGAGTAGTCAAAACCCAGGACATGAGCAACGGGGCTTCTCCACACTAGGTCAGCACACAGAATTCTGATCCTAAAACAGAGGTCATCGTTTGCTTGACTCTTCATTGTCACTCTTAAATGACAGGATTTTGGTTTGCTTTAAAAAAAAAATAATTCTTTACCTTTAAAAATCAACTGCCACCTGATTCTTTGCCTTTTACCTCCAACCTCCTTTAACCTTTCAGTGAAAATTATGCAGCCATTTCACCTCTGAGGCCACAGTCATGGTGCAAATTGAGCAATACGGACGACGGTGACTTCTGGTGCCTTCATCATTTTAAGTATAGGACGAAGGAGAGGACAAAGCACACTGGAACAACTTCCTAGTGCTTCTAACAATGGTCTCTGTAGAATTCTGTTCTTTTCCCTTCAGATAAATATATTAAACGTGCACCCTACTCTCTAGAAAGCACACCATGTTTATGCCTCATTTGCCCCTTCAAAAAGTGAGCCTGCCTGTCTCTCCCTCTCTTTTGTCTCACAACACCAAAGCACTTGAGTGTTTTTACTTTATAGTCCCTATGAAGTCACTGGTACATTAAGCACTGAAGGACTGAGGAGGGAAGTAGACAGCCAGAGAGCTCTGGTCGGCCAAGCAAAACCTAGAACCCCCCACCCCCCAGCTCCTTAAAACTTGTCAGCAATCAGACCAGACCCTCTGGAGCCTCCCGGCCCCTATGCAGGTCACCGACGATTTTAAGAACAACAGTGACAGAAAGCCACCTTTCCTGCAAAGGAACCCGCACACACGTGAACACAATCGTCCGTTTCAGAAGATGAAATTACAATTGGCCTTTCTCTTGGTTTGTTAGAGTCCAAATACCTCGAGCGAACATCTCAATCTTGATTTAAAACAAAACAAAACAAAAACAAAAACAAAAACAAAAAAACAACAACTAAACGGAACAAAACTAAACAAAGAAGCTCCGGAGGGCTATTTGATCAGACACAGAAAAATCCTCCCTTCAAAGATAAATGCCTTGTGACACTCCAAGAGGAGAAAGTACTTAAAACCTGTCCCTGAGTCATGAACACTGGCCTGAAGAAGAGAAGCCAGTTGGCTCCCTGGGGCTCTTAAACCTTTTCTTTCTCACCTTGGGCTACAGAAGCTGTAAGTGAAATCTTCCACTCTTCACTGAGAGTATTATAGTGACATAAAGTCACACACACACGCACACACACACACACACCCCTACTTCACTGCCCTCTTTATCCCTAAGGTGCCCGTGCGCCCCCAGTGTGGACCTGATGTTACAAAAAGCAAAGTCATGGGGCAATGCGGGGGTGGGGTGGGGTGTATGTTTGCAAAGGACTGGAAAATCCAGAAAAGCAAAGGGCTGAAAGATCCCAGGACAGCCGAGGTGTAAGAGGTTCGGCTGGCTCGTGGGTTGTCCCCAAGCAAGCATCCATTCACTCGGGTGGGGGCTTGGGGGGACGATCCCGGAGACACCCTGGAGCCCACCCTCTGCCCTCCATCACCTCCCGCATCCCCTCAGGCAGGACCCACTCGGAGCAGAGGGCCGCCTCCGGTTCCCCGATGTGGGGACGGAAAGGACGTGGAGGGGGTCAGGCCGGGCTCGCCCAGGTGGCCGCGCTGGAGGCTCGGGGATAGAGGGGTACTCACGTTCTCCGTGTCCCGCTCGTTCACCGTGGGCAATGGCGTCCGCGCCGACATCTTGCGCGGGCGGCGGGTCGGGCCAGGGGTCCGGCGGGTCGCGGGCCGAGGAGGGCTTCGGCGAGGGCGGGCGCGCGCGAGCAGGCCGCGCCGGGGAGCGCGCGGCTCCGCAGGCCGCGGGCGGGAAGGCGGGCGAGGACGCGGGGACCAAGCTGCGGGACGCCGGTCGGGCGCGGAGGGCCGCGGCGGGCTGACTGGAGGGCGGGCGCCCGGGAGCTGCCTCAGCGCGGCGCCCGGCGAGCGCAGCCCTGACAGCGCCTCCCGCGCGCCGCCTCAGGTGAGCGCCGCCGCCGCCGCCGTCGCCGCCGCCGCTGCCGCATCCGCGCCCGGGCCCCGCGGCCCCGAGCCCGCGCGCCGCTCCGCGCCGTCCCCGCCGCGCTCAGCCGGAGCCCTCCGCGGCCCGAGCCGGTGCGCGCGGAGCGGCGGGCGCGGCACGCAGCACCCCGAGGCTCTTGGCGGCCGCCGCCGGGTGGGCGGGCGCCAGCCGAGGGGCCTCTCCATTCATTCCCTCATTAGGGATGCGGGGCCGCCTCCGCCCGCCGCCCGGCCGGATTTCATTAGTGGCTCGCCCCACCCGCGGATCTGGCTGTCCCCTCAGAACCTCCGGCGCCCTGCGATTTGATGTTGATTCTTGTATGGCTTTTTAAACCAGCACTGGGGACACATGGGGTTCGTGCGAATACATAAGGATCCCCTCCTTCCTCCTTTTTATGTATTTTATTTGTTTCCCTGGAGGGAAGCATTGGGTAGCATCCTACTCTGCACTTGGCCCATCCTTAAATTCTCCTCTGGTTTAATTCCCGGTTTTCCTTGAGCCTTCTTTCAACATCATTCTTCCCTGAGGTGTTGTTCACGGTCAGGGGTGGACAAAAGGCACAAAAGCCTCGCGCAAGGAGCTGGCCCAGAAAGCATGTGGAAGAGGGATCCCCGCACCCCACAGCATCCCTGAGTGGGTGAGACTTGATGTCTACATTGGCTGATCGTCACTTCCTGGGATACAAGGAAGTGTCACTTAGGCCAGCTTATTCAGGGAGAAGACTGCCTCTGGTCGGTCCGGAACTGTTCCTTCCAAAAGGCTGCTTTGCCCTTCCATCCACCTGCCACCCTAGGTCCAGTGCATGTTTGTCCCGATGCCATGCTGTCATTCTTAGTCTGATGTTTTGCACACTTGACCTCTAGGATAAAACTTGACTATCTCCCTATTCCTTTTCTTCCTTCAACCTCTAATGGGAATTTTGAGATGATGGGAAATTCTTCCTCTGTCCTAAATGCATCCATTTGAAGGAAGAAATCCTGCGCCAGATGGTTTTTATCCTGACTCATTAAAAGTTGTTTCTGAAAACTTAACACTTGACCCTTAAAACATGGGCCAGAAGAACCTAAAAATAGCAAACCCATATCTAGAGGGGAAACATATATATATATATATACATATACATATATATATATATATATATATATATATATGAATTATGGTGTGCCCCCAGGACTGCCACACTTTTAGGGTCCTTCAGAAATCGGGGTTCACCAAGATGTACTGAAGCATGAGTTTGTACTTCCTCATCAGCTGCAGGCTGTGCCCTCAGCAGCCCCACGAATACAGAAGTCCCCTGTGTTGCAACTGTATCTGCATTAGCCTAAGAATAAGCCAGCATTACCAAGAAGGTGCTCCCCCACTACTGGGATATGCATCAGGTCTTCCATCAGTAGCTTAGATTTCCTTCTTCGAAGGCTGGTCATGCATTATCCCGTCCTCAATTTGTTCCCATTTTACAAACTTCTGCTGAATTGACTTATTTGCCATCATAGCTACATCAGGTTAATGAGACACAGAAGGAGATAACTGGAATGTATGGGGGGGGTTCAGTCCTGTACCAGTCACAAGACCTATGAGCTCATCCCTGTAAGGGACGGGGCTAATTAGAGACAGAGCTCAAAGGGGAGCCTAGGATCTGGGCCCTGTGGCTTCCACAGCATACAACCCTTAGATACACCTGCTATACTTTGCTCAAATACCGAAATTGAAATCCAGTGGTTATTATTTAAAGGACATTTTTAATATGGTTGCTGAAGAGGTTTCCTAGCAATGGGGCTACATTCAAAGGGAATGATTTCTAATAACCCATAACTATAATTCTGTCTAATATGATAGACGAGAAATTACTCTACCTTTAAAAACTGGCGTTGAATTCATGGTAATACCCACAGTCCTAGGTTTGGCCTTTAGTGAAAATGCACTTTTCGTAGGCAAACAAACAACAGAAACCTCCATTTTGAAAAGAAGTCGAATGCTCTTCTACTCTAAACTGGCACGAGGGGACATTGGGATGTCGTCAAAACTGTTTAACCTTAGCCCTTAATAATGAAAATGCCCACAAGCAATGCTTTCCTACCTGGCTTTTTACAGCTGTGACTTTGTGAAAATGTCAGAGAGGATGTTTTAAGGCTTTTAGCAATTCTGTTTGGGGATTTTTTTTTTTAAGTGACATGTGTAGTTTAGAAGCTTCTGGGGTAGGGTGGTTTAAAAGTTTGAGAAGAAAATTGAAGTTCTGACAGAACAATGGGGATCTACAACGTGCCAAACCCAGAGGGATGGGCGATAAAAGGAGCTGTTAGCCATCGCCTGTGGAAGAAACGTTTTACCCACACTGGCCAGTGCTAAGGGCACTAACTACTCTTGACTCCTCTGCCCTTGAGACGTCATTTGAATCTTTACTGATTTCATCATAATGTAAATTCAGAAGCAAGTTTGATTCCATGTCTGGGCATTTTAAAAGTTATTTAGGAAGAACGTAACTGTTGCGATCTACCTTTTTTTAACTCCAGATTTTCTGAAACCTAAAGAAAACTCAAGTATGTCTCCTAGAGATGTATCACCCAAGGGCTGGAGAGTGGCTCAGCAGGTAAGCGTGCTTGCTAGACAAACATAGCGCCCTGAGTTTGAATCCCCGGCATCATGTAAAACACCAAGTATGGCCGCTCTGACTGTAACCACCTACTGTGGGGGTGGAGAGAAAGGATGCTTAGCTGACTTGGCTCCAGGTTCATTGAGAGATACTGTCTCAAAGGAGTAAGGTACATGCACTACACACATGTAGTATACACATGCACCACACACATGTTCTCTCTCTCTCTCTCTCTCTCTCTCTCTCTCACACACACACACACACACACACACACACACACATACACACACAATCACCTGAATTAGTCTTAACTGTAAGTAGCAAATGTATGTTTTAAATAGTAGGAAAAGAAAAGATGTAAGACGTCTCATCAAATATGGATTACATATTAAAATATATTTTGATATGTGAAGTTGATTAAAATTAATGTTGGCATTGTTTTGTATTTTCAGATGCATGCTTCTATAAGTGTCTGGTGCATAGCCCTTCTCTGTGAGTTCAAAGTTGAGAATAAAGAGGTTCAAATGCTGCAGAGTCAAAGGCCCCGATTAGAAGGTAGCGATTATTGGTTCTGTGGGAGAGTAGCACCCAGCACACATTTATGGAGAAGCGTGAGCCCAGCAGACGCTGTTCATAGAAACTGCTCTTCACCTGATAATTTCCAGCAGTAAACAGCATCATCCTTTAAAGAACTTAGCGGAGAGCATGGTGAAAGCATACAAGGAAGCAGGAACAGACGATAGTCGTTTGCAAAGAAGGACTTGATCTAATGGGATAGAGGTAGCAGCTTTAATGGTAAACTCCTAAAACTACAGGATACCAAATCAGACTCACCGACCGTGCCTGATGTCAAGACCTGTGCAGTGGCTCAGTAGGTAAAGGCCATGATGGTACAAGATGGGCAACCTAAGTTCTATCCCCAGAACCCACTTCAAGGTGGCGAGAGCAGGCTCCGCAGCGTAACCTCTGACCTCCACGCCCATACCGTGCCGCGTGTGCCCTGCACCAACCAACCACATGCACAATAATTAATAAGTTAATTAACATTCAAAAGAGATCTAACGTCCAACAGACATGGCTGAAAAGTAGCTGTCGAGAGCACATTTTGTCTCCCGTTCTGGGGCAGACTTACGCCTTTCCATTTAACCACTTGAGATAATGGCAGGACGGGCAGTTCTGTATGGTGACGAAGAGTGAGCCCAGCTAAGAAAGCAGGCCCAACACCCACTGAGAAAGAGTCCTCCTTTCTTCTCATAAATAATCTGGGTCCGGAATGCATCCCAGCAGTTAGCGAGACGGGTTGTCCATGCGTCGAAGCTCATCTCTCAGTGTGGAATGTACAGGAGTTTTGAGAGAAAAATTATATTACACTTTAAAAACTGAAAGGCCAGCCTTGGGAGGTAGCTCAGTTGGTAAAGCGCTTGCTTTATAAACACAAGGGCCTGAATTCAAGTTCCAGAACCTACATTAAGGATGGTGTATGGTGGTGTACACCTATAATGCCGGTCCCTGGGGCTTGCCGGCCAGCCAGCCGAGCCTAATCAGCTAGCCCCAGGTCCTAGTGAGAGATCAGGGCTGTTTTAATTGATTAATTAATTTATTTTTACACTCCATATTTTATTCCCCTCCCTGTCCACCCCCACCCCCGAGGGTTCCACATCCCATACCTCCTCCCCCACTCCATCCACATTCCCCCCCCCTACAAGGAACCTCCCCACCCTCCCACTGCCCCACACAAGGATGTCCCCACCCCACCAGACTTCTAAACTCCCTGGGGCCTCCAGTCTCTGGAGGATTAGGTGCATATTCTCTGACTGAACCCAGACTGGGGAGTCCTCTGCTGTATATGTGTTGGGGGTCTCATCTCAGCTGGTGTAGGCTGCCTGGTTGGTGATCCAGTATGTAAGAGAGAGAGAGAGAGATCTGTTTTTTAAAAAAGTTGTGGGGAACAAAGTAATTGGCTCCAGAGCGGTGACACCTGAGGATGACCTCTGGCCTTTACACACATGCACACGAAGGCACATGCGCACTCGAGTGCCCGTTAACATTTAAAACCTCTGAGGCTGAGATTGGAAGATGGGTCAGTCAGGAAAATGCTTGCCATGCACGAAGAGGAAGAGCTGAGTGCTCCTGTGCTTTCAATGCTGGCAAGGTGACTGCAGGATGTCCAGGGCTGGCTAGCCAGCCAGTCTGATTGGTTGATGAGTTCCAGATTCAGTCAGACCCTATCTCAAAAAATAAGGTGAAGAAGCCATTGTGGAAGATAACCCGTCTGTGCTAACCTCTGCCCTACACACGCATATATGTGTACCCACATCCAGATATACCCATAGGGGTGGGCACATAGACAGAATATTAAATTTAATTTAATTTTAAAGGCCTGCTACTCTTTTGGAGTACCTGGGTTCCATTCACAGCACCCACGTGACGGCGCCCAGCTATCTGTAGAGATCCAACACCCTCTTTTGACCTCCTTGGCCAACACACACACACACACACACACACACACACACACACACACACACACACACACACAGCATACATACATGCAGGTGAAACATCTGTACATATAAAATTAAAAGAAAAATGAAAAGCGAAAGGACTGCCGCTAGAGTGTATATACCCTCACCCGCCAACGGGGCCGGCCCTACAGTCAGCCCACTGTGCTCTTAAGTTTGCCACCTTCCACATTCATAACCAGAATCCATAGCTCAGTGACTGAGCTGGCCTTCCATTTCCCCACAAACTCTCTGATCAGCAAAGCTGGGCTGTCTGGAATTCCCCAGTCACACTGTGCTACTTGGCCCCTCCATGCCCATGGCATCTGTTCCCCCTTCTGCAATGCCCTCCCCATCTTTCTACCTGACAGTCCTGGGCTGACCTTTCGAGTCCTCTTGGAAACCTTCCCTGGTATCTGCTCCTCCCTACGTCCACAGCTGACCAATCACCCTGCCTGAGCCTGAGTTGGCTTTGCCAATTGGACAGTCCTTTCCCGTTGTCTCCTGGTGCTGTGTCTCTCACTCATCCCTACCCAACTGTGGGCTAAGGAATACCATCTTACCATCTTTTCAATTCTCCCTCCCCCCAAAGCCTAGTCTGGGGCCTAGAAGTTGGTATATGCCAAGGTTCCCAAGTGTTCCATGTTTGGAGAGTCTCTCTTCCAGTTCAAGGGTCTCTTGACTTTTGAAGAAGCATCACAAAGGAATTGAGAATGTGTTATAAAACAAATATTAAAGATTATACCCAGGAGATAGGAATAGATAAGTCTTCACATGCCGTACAGAATACGTCCCCACTGAATGCTGTTGACTGGGCAGAAAACTGACTCTGTCCTGTCCCCCACAGACAGGTAGCCTCAATATAACTCTGGGGGTTCTACTGTCTGTGGTCTTACAGCAGTCCTTCTGTCTGTACTGAGAAATGCCAGTCACTAAGGCTTTCAGCAGAATGCTCCTTTCATCAAGTTCCTATGGAAACCAAGCTCTACTGACCCCAAGCAACTGGTCAGGAAATAGCCCTTCTGAGTGGGCTGTACAAGTTAAAGTGAAGTTATACAATAAGGGTATGTTAGAAGCCATGGAGCTGGGAGATCAACCCCAGAGAGCAGTCGTAGAAACCTGAGTTTCTCCAGTGGTTAGCGCTTGTCTAGATTCACAAAGCCCAGGATTTTACACTCAGCACCGAAGACAAAATTAATACAACCAGATTGTGTGGCCTCTTCTTAAATTTGGCCACAGCACCACACAGCAGTGAACTACTTGGGACAGAATAAAGCAGGTCATGACCTATGGATGTGGTATTTGGGCAGTGCTGGAAAACGCAGGTGGAAATTCAACATGAGTAGCACGATCTTCAAATAAAGGGACAACCGTTGCATAAAGATTCATACGTGCACAGATGTGGAGGCACCTGCCTCATGACAGCTTCCAAGCGGTGGCCTCATAGTAGTATCACAAAGAAACATCCTGTGAATGGTTCCCGGCAAGGCACCCTAACAGAAGACATTGGTTTGGAGCTGGTTATCTTTCGCTTGGCGTCTGTGACTACAAATGGAACATAATGGAACATAATCTCCTGTTTAATAGCCTTGCTACTTCAGTACTTGATTTGACAGACAACATACTAAGTGAACTGTTCCCTTGTGTTTTATACTAATTTTGTTACTATAAAATATTAGCTTCGGGGGTTGCAGAGGTGGCTGAGTGGATGGGAACACTTCCTTAGCTGGCATGAGCCCTGAGTTTAAATCCCCAATAAATACATATGTGTACACACACACACACACACACACACACACACACACACACACACACACACGAGCTCTTGCCTGCAACCCCAGTGCTCTGGGGGGCTGAAGACAGGAGGATTGCTGGAGCTTGACAGCTTTTAGTTCAGTGAGAGCCCTGTCTCTGGAGAACAAAGAAGAGTAACAGAGAAGGACACATGGCTGGCATCCTTCTCTGGCTTTTGCATACATACAGGCAATTGTGTGCTAATACACATGTGTACACACACATACACACACATTCACACACTCATACACACACTCACACACACACTCACACACATACACACACTCACACACTCACACACACTCTCACACACACGCACACACAACTCTCTCTCTCTCTCACACACACACACACACACACACACACACACACACACACTCACACTCACTAGCTTTGTAGTTTCCTTCCATAAACTTAATTCAGTTTCTTTTCAACTTTAAATGTTTTGCCCCTTGGATTTCCGTGGCTTCCTTACTTTCCCACAAGTGGCCATTGGCACCCCATGTCACATTACTTTTCATTCATTCACTTAAAAATCTCGGGCCTGCTAAGGCTGGATGCTCTAAGCACCTCTGAAAGAGTCTTGGGGGACAGACAAGATTACACTTTGATTGGCTCTTCCTGCATCCAGACAGTTCAAATTCTGAGGCTCCCATGAGGCCACCGCCTGGTACGCCTTGGCCACTTCCTCTTTGAACTAGAGACTAGTCCCAGGTGACAGGTCTGAGACACATGGATTGTATATAGATCTTTGCCCCAATCTAAAGGCACTTGCGACTGCTTTCTCCCTTGATATTCTGGCCTCTCTCCAACACACCTTTGTATAAACAGCTTTAACTGGTTCCACCAGTAGCCCGGGCACTTTAAAACCATAATAAAGATGGCTTGCCGAGCAGGTGGCTTGTACTTGATCTGCATTCTGTAATCTTACTCCAGCTCTATTAGGCTGACAGCAGGGACGTCCCACTTTTCTTCCTGGTGAACTACTTTATCATCAACGACTGGTACTCTCCACATTCCTGTGTCTTCTAGATGAACTCTTAAGATTTTAGGAGTTTAGCAAGAACCACATGCTAAATAGGAAACCATGTTTTGACCATTTCAACAGCACTCCCCTCCCCACCCCTCAGATAAAGGAATGGTTTCGGAGAGGTCTCCCATGTGGAGGTTAAATCTCCTATGATTGCATACAGCATAAAATGATACAATCAACTTTTTCTGTAAAGCTATTGTGATGATAACCACCCCGGAGGCACAGTGAACATCTGTCTGGGGTGGGGTGTCCAGCGCTCGGGACAGTGTTTGGCACATGGGGTAGCCTTGGTTCCTAGGCCAGAGAAAAGAGTGTAGACTTGATGGTTTATCTGAAGTGGGGCATATATATTCTCAGATGCTCTGTTTCTATCCAGTGACCACAGGATATGGTCACGTACATGTGAAGAACCCTTAAGCTTAAGTTTTCCCACTGTTTGCCAGTGCCCTTCTAAAATGTGTATCTGAAATGTTGAACTGTAAAGGTCTCTCCATCTCTCTCTCTCCCTCCCCCACCCCCTTAGGATAGCATGCATTTCAGAAGACTGTCAGGGCTAGAGTCCAGGTTCACATGTGTGGGATAAAACATCTCCTCCACACTGTTTTAACTACTCTTTTTCTATTTAACCTTGCAAAAGCATAACACGAGGTGACAACCACCTCCCACTGAACACCTACTGTGTGCTCTGGTCTATGCTAAGAGGAGCTAGATACAATGCGTGATGCTAACATGCTGTAATTAATCTTTTCATAAATATCTTCAGACATAACAAAAATTGGGGTGGGCCTTTAAAGCAGGCCCTCTAAGGAAATATGCATTTAGTCCAATGAGGGTGCACTCTTAGGAGCCTTCCGTTTGTAAGTACCTCATGGCTTGTACCACAATGTGCTATACTTTCTAGGTGGCGGAAAACATCGCCTTCCAATGGTTTATTTGGAATAGAGCATCATCCAGACACATCTTTGATGAGGGGCATGAACGTCTAAATCAGATAATTCCATATTCATTCAGACAGAAAAACAGAAGGGTAATATTTTCTTGTATTCCTGAAGCTGAGCAACTTCCTTAAAGAAGAATTTAAAACAGTGCGGGAAGCTGGACGTGGCCTGCACTGAGATGAGGCAGGAGGACTCCTGTGAATTCCAGGTCAACCTGGGCTACAGAGCGGGCCATCATCTCGATTAATTAAAATAAGATATCGAAAGGTAGTGTCCTTTCAAGCAGGACACCCTCAAATGTGACTCCCTGGAGAGATGAACTCACTGTTTCACAGTCACTCACTTCTGCATGCTTCTCATGGTTCATCCAGCTCAGGGACACCACAGTGGAAGGGAAAGCATCAGCACTAAAGGCTAAGTATCCAAGTGGGGGCAGGGCTTCACGTGGGAGCACTAAAGCGCATCCTCACTTCTTCAGTGAGAGTTGATGTCTATACAGCTTTTGTAAAGCCTTTCCGTATGGTATCTTCACTAATCCAGGAAAGACCTTACAGAGGAATAGTCCTCCAACTCAGGGATCCACCTCCCTCTGCCTCCCTAGTGATGGAATTAAAGGCATGCATGCGCCTGCCATGCCTGGCTCAAAGAGATATTCTTAGTCCATTCCTTGAAGAAAAAAAACCCGAGGTTCAAAGGTGAAATGGTTTGCCTAGTACCACAGATAGCGTGACAAATTAATCTAGAATGCTGAAGACTCTTTCTGTTCACCTTGTGTGTACATGCAGGTACCCAAATAATGTCTGGTTCTCAAATTTACAACCTTCATCTCCCCCCCCCCCTCCCCCTCCCTTCCCCCCCCCTCTCTCCCTCCCTTCTTTTCCTTTCCTCTCCTTCTCCTCCCTCTCCCCTCCCTCCCCTCCTTCTCTCCCTCTCCTTCCTCCCCCTCTGTCTATCTGTCTGTCTTTCTTTTTCATATGAAAACAGAAGTACAACAGGCCTTTAAAACCCCCTAGGAATGACTGAACTGATTCTGCTATAAATGAAGTATAACCAAGTCTGGCCCTAGAGGCAGGGTCTAAGCCAAAGTGTGTTATGTAGCTTGCCTGATATTTTTATGGATGAAATCAGATTAGAATAAAACCAATAGCAAACAAGAATTATAAAGGAAATAGTGAAATACATAATTTGCAGCTTAGAGACTATATGTCAAAAGGAGGGTAAGAGGGGAAGATGCACACATGGAGAAATGGAGGTAACATTCCTGATTGACATCTGCGATACAGCCTGTGGATCCATCACTCTGCCAAAGGTGTTAGGCTTTATGGTGGGGAGAGGCCTAATTGCCTAAGCAGTTGTCATTCTAGAAATGGCGCTAAAGCATGTGCAAACACCACACACTTAAGAATGGCCAGCTGTCACAGCAAAGACATTGGGTTGGGTCTGAGCTCACACCCGGACTTGCAATTCAAGTGTGTGGTAGTTCGAGAAAATGGGAGAGCCAGTACATGGGGAAAACATGGCGGGCAGGGTGATCTGAGCCCCAGAAGATTTAGGAACCAGCTCTCTACTTCCTCTTGCCACTGGTCAGAAAGAGCAATTCCCAGAGGAGTAATGACCAGATCTTCACTGTGCAGTGAGCCAGTTTCACAGGCACGTGGCCTCTGGTCAGATCTGATTTAACAGGTTGGTTTCTTCAGCTGGTCTGAAACTACACAATTCTTGGGGAAGAGGTCTGCTGTGTTCCTGACTTTACTTGACTTTCTGTCCTGATTGCAGAGTATTTTGGAAGTTGAGCGGAAAACTATGCACCGGGCAGGATGGCTCTGTGAATAAGGCTGCTTTCCACCAAACCTGAGGACCTGTGTTCCATTTCTGGGACCCACCTGGTGGAAGGAGAGAACTGACTCCCACAGGCTGTCCTCAGACTTCCATATGCACTCCGTGTATACTGCCACCACCCACATAAATAAACAAATAACCAAATAAATAAATAAAACAAGCAAATGCTATTTTAAAAATTAAAAGACGAAAGTAGGCTTATCATGGGCGCACCTGCCTTTAATTGGGAGGCAGAGGCAGGCTTCTGAGTTTGAAGCTAGCCTGGCCTACATAGTAAGTTCTAGGCCAGCCAGGGCTCTACAGTGTCATCCTGTTTAAAAAAAAATGTAGAATATATGGTTCCAGGTACCGTAAATTGCTTTCTGCATTGCTTGTTACCATTATTGCACTCCATTATTATTGTCGCCATGACGATGGTGATGTCATACTCCGGACTAAAGGAATATGGGATGACTCAGCCCACGCCAACTTCACCAACATCAGTGCCCGCCACTGGCACAGCGAGGCCAGTGCTGAAAGACAGGGTGAGTCCTAAATGCTGGCGTTGGTTTTAATGACCACCTGTCTATCTCAGAAGGCTAATTGTGGCCCATTTCTCTCGAGTCACTGCTGCATCACGGCAGCAAAGGCAACCAGCACACACAGAATTTAAGAGGTCCCTGGGCTGCAGAGATGGCCCAACAGGTAAGATCACTGGCTGCTCTTCCAGAATATCCAGCTTGGATTCCCAGAACTCACATGAAGGCTCACGACTGTTTAGAATTCCAGTTCTGGAGATCCAATACCCTCTTCAGGCTTCCGGGACCAGGGATGCAAGTGGTGCACCAACATCTATGCAGGTAGAACTGCTCTGTATGTCAAATAAAAAGAAATTAAAGATAAGAACTTTGCTGTGCGTGATGACCATCCAGCTTAGTCCTCAGCTGTCCAATGGGAGTGGCCCAAAGTCACACTTACTGACATGTTTGCCACACACTGATGTCACTCGGGCATATTGTCTCTGCTCTCAATGAGCTTGAAGCACAGGGAGACTGAACTCTGATAAGATGTGCTTTGCCATTACCCCATGACCTGACCCCCAGACATACACACGAGTGCACACACACATACATGTGCATGCACATACATATTCATATAAACAAGCTATGCTTCTTCACTTCGCCACCATGACCACACATACACACACACATACACATACACACACACACACACATACACAAACTGTGCTATATTACTTCACCAAGCTCTTACCCCCAGACATATGCCTTACAAACTACACACACATTGCATATACATGTGCACATAAATCCTATACATTTGCACATACATGCATTTGCATCACACGTGCAGGTATACCTGGATGCACACGTACATTACATGTTACATATACTTCACGCACACACAGTACACAGTACACAGAGATGTACAATATACATACCCCACACTCCACACGCACACAAACATGGCAGAGCTGAAAGCATTGATAAGCAAAGTAACTACATAGGAACACACGGGGAAAATGTGCAGACACAGGGAGACTGCTCAGAATTGCATGGGGTCCATTAGAAAAGACTCTCTGGGGCAACTGAGAGTTACACTAAAAGTTTAAGACAAAAAGGACTTGGTCTTTTAAGTGGAGTAAACCAAATGTTTTCCGAAAAGAACGTGAGGGGGCGAAGACATGGAGGCGAGCAGGAGCACACTGCACAGGAGATGGCCAGCACTCGTTAGGAGCTGGAAGGTTTCCAAGCAGACCTGAAGCATCGCTCATGCAAAGGCATTGAGAGACTCAACTGTGTGTCTCTCTGCGAACCTCGTCTTTGCTGAGGTAGAGCGTCACTGCTGGCTGTAGATCCACTGGTGTCTGCCGAGACGATGCTAAAATGATGCTTCAGGTCATCGCTGACTTTTTACACTTCCTTCATTATTGTCTCCCAATGGGACCACTCAACCCTTGTCTCCAGGCCTCTCTGAGTTTTAACAGAATAATTGCTTGCAGGGATCTACAGTACCCTACAGACCGCTTACAAAGTACGTTGATGTCTATCGGCTTCAGGAAAAATTACAATGGCCACCAACTGTCTATTCCCCGAAGTGCGGAATGCAATCACTATTTGCAGTTGAGATGCGGAATGCAATCACTATTTGCAGTTGACGTGCATTTTGTGCATTTTCTGGCATTCCTTCTCCACAGAAGACCGCAACTATTGGTAGGGAAAGAATACTTTGCAGCTCGACGTGTTGAAACTTGCTTTTGTAAGATCTGCTAATGCATTTCGAAGGAAATGTTTGCTTTGCTGCCTGCTATTTTTATAGACCATTTACTTGCGAGACCAAGACTTTAAACAATAAACTCTCATGGTCCCAGGCCCCCGGCATCTCCTCTGGGGAGGAAGCAGGGTCTAGATGTTAAACCACATCAGACGATGAGAATGCTCCGTCTGACTCATGTGTCTCCGTTACACGTATTCTCTGTGCCTTCATTTCTTCAGCCATGATGTGGAGACAGCCATCGCTCTAGATCAGTGCTGTTCACAGTATGATGAGAGCCTGGCTGTTTCCCCCCACATTCCAAATAAGCCAAAGACAAATATTTTTAGTAATACAAAATAACAGTGAATTCACAGAAAGATTAATTCAAAAATGCAAAATGAAGTAAAATGTATTATACTCAGCAGACAAAGGGACAGGGAAATCAGTCTCTCTGGGTGGCAGTGTGTTTGCCAAACATGTTCAGGGATCTAGGTTCACTCGCTCTTCATCACAGCAAGGGAAAAAGACCAATATGGCAGACAAAAAAAAAATTGACACTTCCAATCCATAGGTTTCTAGACAGTGTTAGACTCTTCCCAGCCCATGGCTGATCAACCGTGAATAAATGATCCAGGCTTGGAAAGTCTATGACCACCAAGGCCAGCAGGGTGATGATCTAAGGGGGATAAAAAGGTCGGTAGACTGTGGGCTTAGATTTTTCAAAACCTACTTTAATTAGGGTTCTTTAACTTTTCAACCTCTCTTCTAGCCCACCTACCAGAGTTAGGGGAAAGGAAAGGTTAATAGGAACCTTTCAGAAGTGGTTCTGTTTAGAAATGGACCTCTTTAGAAAAACTAGCCTATGGGGGAAAAAAAAGAAGTACTTCCCCCAAAGAGGAAGCAGTTCTTTGGGGGAGATTCCGATCTTTGTTGTCAGGATATCAGCAGCCCAGTCTGAAACATCAAATATGAATCAGTAGTGACAGTCCCATCTATTCGCAAACACCAAAAAAAAAAAAACCCAAATCGGTGGCGGTGGCTGGATCCAGAAGAAACCATGAGTGAAGAAACCATGAGTGAGGATCGCCAAATCAGCGTGAGTGGAGGAAGCAGCAAGGAGTAGCCAGAATATCATGGAAGTTCTCTGGTGAGTTACTTTCTATGGAGAAGTCACAACAATCAAGGATCAGCAAAACCTTGTGAACCAACGCAAGAATGTTGTCAACAAAGACTAGCAAAAAACGGAGCGAGGAGAACACACGTGAGCCTGGACACACCGTCTGTGGGGGTTTATTTCTACCCTTTCTAAACAACACACCTCCCTTCATGTGTCCGCCTCAGCAAAACATCCCCTCGTCTGTGTCTACTTCAGCAAGACATCACGTGACATGAGTCTGCCAAAGAAACCAGAAATATCCACTCCGGTAGCCAGCGCTGGTGCAAAGAGAATCTGACTGAGAAGTTTATTTTAGGAATATTTAAGCACAGCACAGTTTGGTGAAAATTTTCCCTGGTGATAATTAGCTCAACCCCATGTGCACAGCAAAACTTAAGACATGATCACCTTAGAAGCTTTGGAAAGTACGTGACGTCTTCCACAAAGACGGGTTCTATAGATTGAGAAAAGCGAGCTCATGGGAAAGGTCTTGGGGAGGATCTGGCTTGGTCTCAGCCACACAAGCAGTGAGAAGCCACCAGGCGATTAACCACACCTGATCCCAGCCTTCTGGGAAGAAAACAGGTTACACTTCTTTCCCTTTGAAGAGACAGATCTGTGTATTTACCATTGCTGGTTCCTCTAGTGCTTATCTATGAGCACAGTGGCCTCTGTACCTCCCCCAGGAGAGGATGTGTGGACTGGTCACACCTTGGATAGCACTTCCTGGATCATTTTCTTTCTAGGCCTTCCCTCAAAACACCATTGTATGAATCTGTACAAGGGCATCTGAGGATCTAGAAATGGCTCCTTGTCTGAAGACATCTTGAAGCCTTTCTCAGTTTTATTTCTCAACACCAGAGATGAATCTGAGTCATTCCTTAATTACTGCTCAAAATAAGCATCGCTTCCTTGTAAGGACGGCCCCTCCCTTTGCCATGACTACAACCACTAAAACCTTAAAATGATCAAAAATGGTACCCCTGCAGTAGAAGCCACGTGGTCATGGGCATTAACCTGACATTAATGGGGAATACTCGTACAATTATCCTTCTTTTAAAATTTCTCTCATTCAAGTATGGTATTCAGTAAGTCCCACTGCAATAGTTACTTTTCTATTGCTACAATAAAACACCACAACCAAGGCAACCGATTGAAGAAAGAGCTTATTGGGGTTTATGGTTGTAGAGTGGGAGTGTCCATGATGGCAGGGCAGAGAGGTGTGGCCACTGGGGCAGAGAGCTCACATCTTGAACCATAGACACAAGCAGAGAGAACAAACTGGGAATTACATGTGACCTTTAAGCCTCCATGTCTATCCCCATTGGCATACTTCCTCCAGCAAGGCCACGCCTCCTAAACCTCCCCAAACAGTGCCACTAACTGGAGATCATATTTTCAAAGGTCTGAGTCCATGGGGATCATCTCATTCAGACCACCACACACATGATACTCAATACTTTATTATAAACTGGGTTTTGCATTAGAGATGTCTCATAATCACAGGCTGATAGAAGTGCACTGGGTATGTAGACTAGGTTAAACTCTCATATATAGGAAGTCAGAGGTGAGGATTAGCAATGACTGTCAGCTTGATGGGATTAGAGTCACCTTGGAAACAAAGCACTGTGCGTGTCTGTGAGGGGTTAGGTTAGATTCATGAGATGAGAAGACCTAGTCTAAATGTGGGAGGCACTAATCCAGAGGCTGGGTTTGAATGAAAAGGCACAACTGAACTGAGCATCAGTATTCATCTCTCTCTGCTTCCGGTCTGGAGGTGCCATGTGACGAGCTGTCTCACTTGGCCACCCTGGGCTGCACTCTCTCAAACCATGAAGCAAAGTAAGCATTTCCTTTCTGAGGCTGCTTTGTCAGACATTTGTTATAGGGTTGATTAAGTCAAGGATCGATTACAAGCGTTTTCAGTCTAAAGTGATTTTTCATGTGGTGAGCTTTGTAGGATGCTGTGACATAGTAAGTTGGGGATTCTAGGCTCGCTTAAATAAGTCCCAAGTGTCTATCACCTCTGTGCTTTCCAGGGGGAGAGTCCCAGAGCCTGCTGTAGCTGTTTCCAAGTTCCAAGTCTCAAACACTTCCAGGTTAAGTGATCCAGAAAACAGGCCCAACAGAGTCAGGGGTGATGTGAGTGTGCTGTCCTCCGCCTCACCTTTTCATCGCTGTGAAGGAAAAACTGACATAGCAAATTAAAGGAGGAGAAATTTATTTGTCTCATGGTTGCAAAGGACCTTAGTCCATCATGAAGGAACGGCACGGGGACACTGATGGTGGTATGAACATGGAGGGTACGGAGCTGTTCACTAGGAAGACAGAGCAGCCAGAACTACCCCTGAGTCATTATCTCCAAAGGTCCACTTCTAGGAATCCATTTCTGCCAGCTTGGTCCCACGTCCTAAGCATCTACAGCCTCCTAAAATATGTCCACCAGCTGGGGGGAAATGTATTCAACACATCAGCCTGCGGGAGAGATTTCCGATTCAACTCATAACCTCCTCCTTCCAGTCCTTGCTTTTAGTGACCTCTGCTACTCCCATTAATGACATCTGTCTCTTCAAGAACTGTCTCCAAGCAGCCATCCTTCCTTGTTATCTGGGAAGGTTTTTCTCAAATGACCTCATGCCTACGACATCAGGAAAAGTAGGAAACAGCCAATGGATATCCTGCTTCATCATTCTCTTAGGAACTCTAAGGCTGGGGAGAAGCAGCATCTTAAACTTCCGCAGTGTGTACACTCCTGTGCTCTCTCTGCATGCTACAACAACCTGAATGAGTAAATACAGGTTCCCAGACCTTGCCTACTCAGAATCTACACATGTCTATGTGATGGAGGAAGGCCATGAGCATACGGGACAAGCTCAGCACAGACTGCGCTCGCCATGGTAGCATCAGGTCAGCTTCCCTACTCTGGCCCACTGCATGCTTGGGTTGTTCTGTGCAGCTGCAATTTTCTGGAGATAGAAATAGCAAATGCTCCCTGAGCCTTGAGACCGCAATAAACATGACCGTTAGTAATTCTTGTATTCCTGGGGGTATAGCTCAGTGCTAGAGTGTTTGGCTAGGATGCATGAGGCCCTGGGGTTCGTTTCCAGCATAGGAAAGAAGGGGATGAGAAGTAAGGGGAGAAGGATGAAGGAGGTATCTTAGTTGGGTTTCAATTGCTGTGAAAAGACACCATGAGCAAGGCAACTCTTACAAAGGGCAACATTTAATTGGGGCCAGCTTACAGTATCAGAGGGTCAGTCCATGATCATCATGGCAGAAAGCATGGCAGTGTCAGGCAGACATGGGGCTGGAGAAGAAGGCAAGAGTTCTACATCTTGATCCAAAGGCAACCAGGAGATAGATGACTGTCTTCAGCAGGCAGCCAGGAGTGGGGTCTTTTCCATCCTGGGTGAAGCTTAAGCATTAGACCTCAAAACCTATCCCCACCGTGATGCACTTCCACCAACATGGCTGCCCCTCCTAAAAGTGCCACTTCCCATGAGCCAAGCATATTCAAACCACCACAGAAGGAGAGAGAAGGAAGGGAGAAAGTAGGAGCCTGGAATAGGGATTGGGTATATTTAACTTTAGTGTTACTACAAGGTAATAAATTAATATTAAAATATTAGTTTGTATGTGTGTGTATGTGTGTGTGTGTGTGTGTGTGTGTGTGTTTTCATTTGAGTATGCATGGGTGTGGAAGACCAAGACTTTGAGTGTCTTCATTAATAGATTTCTATCTCTCCAACCCCAAAGTTATTTTTCCTGACTTTTCATCTTAATTTCTCTCAAACACTCAATTCCTTCACCAAATCACCTTGAGCTATTCTAATTGACTTCATTGTTTTCCTTCTCCCAAAGAATGGAGATCACCAAATGGCAGCACAGCATGAATTCATGTAGCCATGGCTTTATTTTTGGCCATCCCGCTAAGCTTGCAATTTGGTTGAAATAAATGTAAATCCATTCTGAAGTCTATCTTGAGAGACGAGAAAAGTCAGGCATGATACAGGTCATGCCAGCTTACTTCTGTGTGAATACCAGAGCGTGATGATACTGTCAGGCTCAGTCTCCGCCAGCCTTTTCACTCTTCTCTCTGACACCTCCTAAGTAGAAATGTCAATAGGAGCGTGTGCCCTGTGTAACCTCAAGAAGAACATGGAACATGGTTCGGGATATGCCATGGAGAGCCATGTATATTCTTTGCAGTTGCCCCCCGGATTCAGTTCTATTCATTGACAATACTTCTCTTCCAAGACGGTCTCATTGTCCACAGTAGGACCATCAAAAAAGCATGGAAGGATCCAGGCCTTTCTCCTGATGAAACTTATTTCTATCCTTCCCCTGAGGCTTCATGTGGACTTCAGCAAACACAAATGCAATTCAAGTGGAAAACTAAGGTGGTCCAGCTCCCTGGTAAGGATGGGATAAAGGGAGGAATTTACAAGTAGGGTAGATAGCTTTTTAGCAGATAATAGATAGATGATGATAGATAGATAGATAGATAGATAGATAGATAGATAGATAGATAGATAGATGATAGATAGATAGATAGATGGATAATAGTAGATGATAGATAGATAGATGATAGATAGATAGATAGATAGATAGATAGATAGATAGATAGATAATAGATGGATGATAGATAGATGATAGATAGATAGAGATAGATAGATAGATAGATAGATAGATAGATAGATAGATAGATAGATAGATAGATAGATAGATAGATAGATGGATAGATAGCTCAATATGTACAGAGAAACATGACGGATTATAGCTAATAGATAAATAGGTATCTGATAGATAAAAGTAATTTATAAGCATTGACTTCTTGCCAGGAGCTGTGCTAAACGCATTTCTAAGATTATCCCACAGAATAAAGACACTATTATGGTACACCGTGTGGTTTCGTTTGTTTGTATTTGTTCCCCTCTAACTGGCCTGAAATCCACTATAGAGCCCAGGCTGCCATCAAGCTTGCTCTGCAGTGGCTGGGGACCTTGAACTCCTGATCTCTCTGTCCCTGCCTTTCCAATGCTGACATTATAGTTCCAGGACACCAAACCAGGCTACACGTTGCTGGGGATTATGGAATCTGGGCTCGTGCATGCTCTGGCAGCTGAGCCCTCCACCATAAGCCACCTCCCAGCACATCAGTCTCTATTTTTAAAATGAGATTGAGGCTAATTGGCATTATGTAATTTCTAGGTCAATACCTAGGAAGTTATGGTGTTTGATGTCAGACAATCGGACTCCAAAACCCATCTTTTTTTCCCCTTTGTTTGTTTGTTTTACTCAAACCTTATGTTCTCCTAAACATAAGGAGAGAGTTCAAGTTGACCAGACTTTCTCTGCCTGGTACAGTCCAGTGTTTCTCAACTTTCCTGAGGCTGCAAACTTTCACTACAGTTCCTCATGCTGTGGTGACTCCAACTATAAAATTATTTTCATTGCTACTTCATAACTGTAACTTGCTACTGTTGTGAATCATAACGTAAGTATTTGTGGAGGTAGCAGTTTGCCAAGGGGGGTCGTGACCTGAAGGTCCCTGGTGATGGTGGAGGTGGAAGAGCCTTCAACAGGTGCAATCGTATGACTAGCACGACTAGCATTACACTGCTAAAACCAAGCCTTCTCTGGGGACTGGGAGGTCTTGGTCTTTGCTAGTCCTGAGGTAAATGTTGTTGTGATGAATGCCATTTTGACATGCTTCATCTCCACAGAGCGAGAAGGGAAGAGGATGGCCAATCACAGTCTGAGACCTCCACCGCCATGAACCAAAAGAAACCTCTCCTCTCTGCAAGTCGGTGCCGCTTGGGCATTTGCTACAGAAGCAGGAAGCTGGCTAACAGTCCGTTCTCACTTGTGCTGTTTTGAGACAAGATCTTGGTAGGAGACCTGTGCTTGTCCCCAATGTGAGATTCTACTTCTCAGCATCAGAGGTGCATTGTGGGTACATGCCACCTCAGACGGCTGCATTCTCATGCTATGCTCAGCAAACTATTTGAGAATAGCTGAAAAGTTCTTTCTCAAGGAGCTGCCTGGGAAGTCTGAGTGCTGAGGAAGGCTGTGATAAATGACACCCCATGCTCCTACGACGTGACATCCTAAAATCTTACTGACCAAGGTGACCAAGTTTCATTAGTATTTAACTCTAAACCTGAGTGAGACCGCTATAGCTGTAAACTGAGGTTTGTATCTAGGTGCTAAGCAGTCTGAATTGTATCTAGGACATTTGAAGAAAGAACACAAGCACATCTCTGTGTCCTGATGTCTGTTATAACTGCATATTCATACATGTTCATGTATATTCATGCACATTCATGTATTTCATTTCACTTTGTTTGAAATTTCTGCTAAAAAAAAAATGGCCATTTATCCGGTCCAATGGCACAAACTTGTAATTGCAGTTGCAAGGGAGGCTCAGGTAGGAGGATTTGAAAGTTTAAGTCCTGGATCAGGTAGAAAGCTTGAGGCTAACCTGGACAACTTAGTGAGACTTAGTTTCAAAAATTAAAAACAGAAAAAGGGCTGGCAAATGTAGGTCAGTGGTAGAGCACTTGTTTACCATGGGCAAAGTCCTATGTTTAATCCCAGAAAGGAAGGAAGAAGAGAAGGAAGGAAGGAAAGAGGGAGGGAGGGAGGGAGGGAGGGAGGGAGGGAGGGAGGAGAAGAAAGAAAACTTGTGTATCTCTCTGACAGGCGGTTGCAGCAGGTTTTGGTCAGAATCCATGAAGTGCACATGCATGTCATAGAAGTTATACCGTGACATGATCCTTGGCTTTCTCTGCCTTTTCTACTGGGATTACACAGGTCTTAGGAATTATCAACAACTGTGCCATCTAGGTGTAGTAGCTTAGAATCTGGCTCATGGCGCTAACGACACTTAAAAGTTTGCCAGTAATGAATTAATAAATAAATCGTGACAGCATAGAGCCTCTAAGTCTGAGGCAAGACCTTCGCCTTGAAGCTCGTAACACGTTTGCGGAGTGTAAGTAAGTGTGGCTTGTACCAAGAGCCCAAAAACATCAGCAGAGCCCTGAGGTTGCAGAGTGCTGTGGTTCTTAGAGTGGAAGACCTTGGAGAACAATTGTTCTCACTTGTCATTGCAGATATACAAAAAAGTGTCATTGGGTCCCCAGGAGCAGCTGCTGCTGACAGACACAGCCGTGAGCAGGACCTCTCTGAGTCCACCAGCCTGCTGGAGGGCTCCAAGGACAGACAGGGTTGAGGCGGGAGCATGGCCTTGTTTCTCACTACACCTGCAAATGAGGTTTTCTTGATGTGTATTGTATTCTTACAGACAGAGACTGTAGTCCAAGGTTACAAGTGTAACAGCATTGCTGACTGCAGAACTCAGCTTTGACAACTATCTTCCTTCCTAGCTCTTACTTCAAGCTGTGTCTCAAAGAGGCCTTCGGTGACCAGCTTCCAGATCTGTTTAGATGCCCCCTTTACGGCTACACACACATTTCATTCTTGCACTTACCTGCCCTGGCCAGAGGGGTGGCTGAGAAGAACTGGTTTGTTTCCTGCCAGGCTGGGAGCTATAGAGAGACAGAACCTTGCCTCTTACCCAGTGCCAGGCACTATGCTGTACAGACAGGCCCTTGCCTCATTTCTTTCTGATAGCTGTGATGGAGAAACCCTGTGGTGTCCTTGCCCACCCTAATGGTCTGTGTTTTGGATAAGGCTCATCTTTACATGGCAGTAGAGATGGAAGGTGACAGCATAGTGGGTCACCACGTTAAGACAAAGACTGACAAATTCCAAGAGCTGTCCCGGGCCCAGAAATCTAAAATCTAATTTTATTTGATGCCGCCTCCCTGTAAACCTGCCCTAAATTCTGCCTCCTGCTCAACTAACATGAGAGGAAAGTGGGGTTTTTCTGTGCTGGGCAGCTACTTGAATTCATTATCTACACTCCCGAGACTTCCAGACCATTTGGAGGACTAGGCTGTGGCAGATTCGCCGTGCATCCCGCTGCTAGCCTGGGATGAAGGATCACAGGGAGAAGATGCTGAAACCATCATTATAGATTTTCCCGGCAGTGGCTTTCCACAGACTGGGACTGAAATGTTGATTGGTGCCGACGTCTCAGAGGTCATTGGCAGGCAGTGAATGCTCCCTGACTTTCTATGATAGAGTCTCTTCCCGAACTGAGTAATGACCTTGATGTAGCTTCAAGGTGAATTCACACGGGGAGAAAGTCTAGGAATGCCACCTCTAAATAGCAGCTGATAGCGTCTTAGAAACAAATGAAGCAAGGAGAGAGGAGGAGGATTTCTCTCTCTTGTTTTTTTTTTTTTTTTTTTTTTTTAAAAAAAAGTCCCGGTTGCCTGCTGAGGTACACATAGACCTCTGTAAGCGTCAGGAAGTAAACCTTCCAAATGAACAAATGGGTTAATTACATTGGTGAATGTTTTCAGTAAGGACCCTGCTTCTCAGTTGGAGAGAGAGAGGAGAGAGGCCTGCCTGTCCTTTCTGGCCGCAGATGACATTAAAACACGCTGTTAAATAATACAAGTCTTTTGATAATTGCATTTAAACCAATTTCGTGATTATATGGAAAGAACCACCTTTTCCATCAAAGTGCACCCAGATAAAAGATACAAACCAGTAATAGTGGAGGGAGTTTTAGGAGAAGGATTGACTGCCAGCGAGACCTGGGACCCCAATGAAGAGCTTTTCCAGCTCACGGTATCCATGTCCTCTTTCTCCTCATCAGGGGGCCAGGAAGTGGGCATAAAGTTCTGAACAGTTTCAAATGTTTCTCTCGAGTGGCAGGAGTAATCCGAGAGAGAGCCTGAACCAGAGCATTTGGCAGGAGCAAAAGTCCTTGGGTTCAATTCCCAGCGCTAAAGGCCAAATTTGTGGCCTTGTGCAGAAGATGTTCTTGTTTGTGTCCACTGTTGTGATAAACACCGCGGCCAAAGCGACCGAGGGAGCAAAGGGCCTTGTTTGGCTCATGGTCTGCAGTACATCATCCAAAGAAGTCAGAACCGGAGCGTAAGGGAGGGGCCTGGAGGCACGAACAGAGACCCCGGAGACGCGCTGTGCCCTGGCTTGCTCAGCTTGCTTTCTTATGCCACCAAAGATCATGTGCCGTGGGTAGCATTGTCCACAGTGGGCAGGGACCTCTGGTAGCAATCACTAATAACACTATTTGCCTCACAGACATCCCTACAGGCAATATGTCGGAGGCAAGCCTTCAACTGATGCTCTCTCTTCACAGATGACTCTAGCCTGTGCCGAGCTGGCGAGAAAGCAACCCACCAAGAAAGATGCTCTCCGTGGGCTCCATCACAAACTCGGGGCAAGAAGTTTAACGAGCTCTTTGTCATCTAGAAATATAGGAGGGCTCTGCTAAGATCTTCCATCCTCTACGGTGGTCAAGAATCGAGCAGTACAGCATCATTTTGTTATCAGTAACCATTGGCACCTTAGCACATGGGCATCCCATGATCCTCATTTTCTGGGTTCCTATGTTCACGGCAAGCTTCCTACTACAGTGAGGGTGCGTCAGATGCAGGGCTGGCACAAAGCCCATCTGTCACCCTCACCTCTGAACCCCAAGAAGACAGAGAAAGAGGCATGTTCTCAAAATAAAGGCTTTAGATTGCTAACATTCTTCTTGGGGTGTGTGTTCACACGTGTGTGCAAGTGTGTTTCTGTGAGTGCATCGGAGGCCAGAAGACCACCTTGGGTACCATTCCTCAGACGACGCCTCTCACCTTGGTTTTTGAGACAGGGCCTATCACTGAGACCTCCACTGAGGAGCCAGAGGGATCAGCCTGGTTCCAGCATCTCAGTGCTGGGATCAAGTCCTCTCGTTGGCACAGCAAGCATATATATATATATATATGAGAGAGAGATATTTCTAGTATCCAGTAGAATCCATATGCTTTAAGAAGAAACAGGATAACAGGATGAGATTGGGGGAGTGGGTCTTGGAGAAAAAAACGATTCTGTCATGAGACCATATACAGTCCCAGAAAGAGTTCAAAGTGAGAAGGGGCAGGTCGGCTAGGCAAGAGCACAACTGTAAATCCATCAGTTGCCTTGGTGACGGTTCTCCAGTGGCTATGCTGCTGTCTACCTGGTAGTCTGCCTTACTGGATCAGCATTAGGGTGCATGCAGCTTTGCTGTGCCGGGGGAAGGTCCACTATATGCAATGAGCACAGATGTTGTGCAAAGGTGATGCTCTTACCTTGATGATGACGTTCTCCCCGCCCTAGTAAATCATTCTGCTCCCTTCAGAGCGTCGAAGGGAGACTGAAGAAAGTCAGATCTGTCAGTAGCTTTCTTATATTTTTAGACTGCGTGTCGCTCCGCCCACATACCTACATATTGTAGATTTCTAGTTTCTAATACTCACCCTAATGTAAGAAGGAAGCTTTAACATCAACAGTAAAATAGCATTGGGCTGATACACAGTCTGTCTACTGCTGCTTGTGACTTTTGTTGTTCTGTGAATGAGCAGTTGCTAGACACAAGCGACTTAAGGGAGGAAGGGCTTACTCTAACTCGGTTTCGAGGGGGATTTAGGCCACATGTACATTAGGCCTGAGTTGATGAGGAAAATGAATGCAATTGCCCACCCTCCGTACCCCTCCCTTTGAGTTAGGCAGTCTTCTGTCCCATAACAAAATACTCAAGATAATCGGCTTACGAGGAGAGAAGTTTCACTGGCTCATGGTTAGGGAGGTTCTGCTATATGACTGGCTGGTTGGCCCCATTGCTTTGGACCTGTGGCAAAGCTTTACATCATGGTGTAAACACATGACAAACCAGAACGGCTTACATCAATATCCATAGAGCAAAGATGAGGAGAAGAAAAGGCCCCAGAACCCCACCATCCCCTTCAAAGGCATGTCCTGTTGAGTTAGACCTTCTCCCATAATGCCCCTGTTTTCAAAGGCTCCTCCTCCTCCTCCCACTGAGGCTATACCTGGGTCCAGTCCTTTAGGAGATGGACATCTGGGAAGACCTCATTTAAGCCACAGTGCCCTTCAGTCCTTAGTGGTGGTCGTTCACTACCCACCACCATGTTGGATTGTAGAGGAAGGAAGGAGAACTCTCTTGTGCTCAGAAGCATGTCTCCCCCAAATCAGAGAGCCCCATGTTGGCATTAGCTTATTTCAGGAGTGACTAAATAATCCTATTCCCTCAGCAGGCCAATTTGGTCTTTTTGGAACAGTGGTATGACTTGAGGACATTGTTAGTATACTCTGTTCTCACCACATGGAGAGTAGCCAATTCCCAGTGGCGGTTATGGCACAAGGACTGACCTGTACTTAAATTCTGCATTTCTCACATTATTATTTTTTTTTTGTTCAAGTTCTCACAAAAGTATTTGCATTTAACTGGGAGGGAGGATCTTATAGAGAGTTTCCAAGGCCCCTTCACTATATAGATTTGCTTCAGTGTGTTAAAAACTTAGAAGATGATGATATACACCCCAGGTTAGGAGAAGCGAGCCACTTAGGAAGTACAGCAATCAGTGTTAATTATCAGACTGACAGAATCTAGGCTCAATCAAGAGATGAGACTCTGCACAGGCCTGTGAGAGTGTTCTCTGGATTGTGTTAACTGACATGAAAAGACCTGCCCACTGTGGGCAGCGCCATTCCCTATCCTGGACTGGGTAAGTGAGAAAGGAGCAGAGCAGCGGCGTGCGTTCACCCCTCCCTGTTTCAGTTGGACATGTCTCAGAACCAGCTGCTTTACATCTCTGAGGTCTCGGCTTCCCCACTACGATCGAGTGGTACCCTGAACTGTGAGCCGAAACAAACCGTTCCCCGCTTAAGTCACTTTGTCAGAGTGTTTTAACACAGCAACAGGAAAGGAAACTAAGACAAGAAGGCGTGATCAGATCTGCTTAAGAAAAGAGCCAGGACCAGGACAAGTCTCCCCAGAGGCATTAGTGAGTCACCATCTGTTAGAGATGCTGGGGTGCCTGGAGCACTGAACACTGCAAAGACGGGGAGTCATAGTTACGTAGCACGGTGACTGGAACTTGTGGGTTCTTTGTGATAGCACACATAATAGAGACAGCAGAATTAACCACTGCTACGTTTGCTTGTTAAGGCTGTTTAAGTAGAAACTGGAGAGTGTAGTGAGACTCTTTAGTGGGACCAGTTTGAGTAGGGGCTGGGAAAAGTACAAAGGAAATGGAGTTGCTCAGTCTTCCCAAACTCCAGGGAAAGCTGGACACTCTACTGTGACCAGTCAGCCCCGTGATCCCCGCCACCGTGCCTCCCTGCCTCTACCATGGCTTCTTCACCATGATAGACGATATCTCTTTAAACTGTAAGCCAAAATAAACCTGTTCTCCTTTAAATTACTTTTGCCTGGGTGCCCTATCACAGCGACAGAGGGAATGAATGAATGTTTTTCATCCGGATGCTCACAGAAAGAAAACTGAGAAATACACTTTGATAATAATGGCTCCAAATATTGGGTGTCAGGATGCCCCCACTTGAGCAGGCGTTCCTTGAAGGCTGTGACCTGATATAAGGATACACAGCGTCCACCCTCCCCAGTGCTGCATAAGCAACATCGATTTCAGGTTAATCCGTGCCATTTATTCAGCGACTGCTGTATCTGTATGTTCTGCACCCTGCCTTCCAACCTCAACATAAATTAAAATTTAATGCTTCTTTGATATTAAATATTTATATGATGCAAACCTATTCTTAACAGATCTGTGACTTTTTTTTTTAAAGGATCATTTCCAATAAAGAAAAAAATGACGAGAGACTCTCAGACTGTGTCACAATCAAGCAAAAGTTGCTCAGATAACCTTCCTAAGCACGGAGGTGGAGGCTCCCTTTCATAGAACACCCCGGGGTCCTCTGACCAAAGCCGTAGAAGGAATTACTCTGGAATAATTGAGGTCAAGAGCACGGAGACCTTGTAAAGCACACAATTTGTGTGCTTCCTTTCCCTAAGCACATCTCGGCAATGTGGGATTTTTTTTCATATTACCACGCAATGTAAGGACAGTGAAGACTGTGTTTAAGGGGCTGGAGACATGGCTCAGAGGTCACAAGCACTAAGTGCTCTTAAAGAGAAACTGGGCTCAGTTTCCAGCACCTACACGCAGCTCATGACCACATGTAACTCTGACACACACACACACACACACACACACACACACACACACACACGCATGCATGCACAAGCACACACACAAACCTAAACCAACTAATTGTACTCTTGATCTTAGCCAAAAGGCTGAGAAGCGATTAAATTAATTTCAAAAAGAATATATCTAACACTTTGCATTATGATTTGGGCTCTATAACATTCTCCATATTAAGAGTGGTAAGGAAAAAATATCAAAAATGTTCTCGTTGATAATTTCTGTATGTTTTTGAGGTCTTACTTTATTTCTTCCCTTTTTTGGGAAGAATTGAGGCATTGTTCATGCCGGGCTGTCACTCTGCTGCTGGATATGTCCCCAAGCCACCCGTGTCATGTTTATGTGATCAAGGGAAACATTTCATCCTTTCTTTTAAAATATCCCATTTGTGTCATTCCTGTTGTGACTTTATGAAGGGGGCAGTAGATACTGAGCCTTAAATGTTAGATCTTTCCCCTCATCACAGCTTATCCACTGTTTGAGGTGTTACTGCTGTTTGCTCGTGTGTCTGTCAATGGTGCTCAGAGGGTGGTTAGACATTGGGAGGGGCTGTGAAGAGAGCATGCTCCACAAGAAAGGGTGACAGTAATCTGGAGTCCGAAAGGGAGGATCTTGGAGTTTAGAAGCAGCACAGGGGAAGTCTCTGGAGGCAGCGTCCGTGAATGAGGGGGAAGAGGGACTTGTCCCCCCCACCCAACTCCCACGATTTGTAGAGAATGCACTCCTTTGCTGCCCCCAGGAGTCAATCTCACATGGTGACTTCTGAAGTCAGTGCCCCTTTTGGATGTGTTTCTGTACTGAGGTGAGACTTCCTGTGGCCACTCAGGGCGTTGCCTGTCTCTGCAGCTTCCTTTACAGCCTTTTGCTAACTCCCGCCCCTCTTCTAGTTTCTACAATAGGAAATCTACTCCTGGGCTTCAATCAGTATGCAGGGCAGATTTTGCTGAGTTTTCTGGTGGAGACAGACAGACGATCGCTCCATATGGTGGATCACTTTTGTGTCTCTTCATGTACCCTTCCTTCTCCAGTCCTCCATGGTCTCCCGGATCTGACTATACGTGAGCCCACCATCCCATAGACATCCATGTGGACTGTACTTTGATCACTCTTTTATCTCCACGACCAAATCCCCTAACAAAAGCAGCCTGAGAGGGGAAAGATTTATTTCGACTCAGAGTTTCACAGGATTGAGTCCACGCCATGAACCGTTTGGTCACGGATAGAAAGAAAGCAGGGGAAGAAGAAGACCAGCACTTGGCCTCAGTCTCCATGGTGACCTTAAGCCTCATCCAGCTGACGGTGACAATCTCCAGAGTGTGTAGGAGTGTTTTTCACTAGCGCATAAAATTCAGAAAGGAAAATCAATCGCATTTTAATTATTTATGATTACACTCGTGTAGTCCATTTTTTTCCTGGCATGAATAGGAACCAAATCCCCATTGCATCTCCGGACTGCCTGTCTGTGCCGTGTCAGTGCCTTCTAATTTTAAAGGAGCTCTCGTGTCATAAAAGTTTGGGTAACTTCGTGCTAAGATGTACAGCAGAGAGCATCATCTCCAAACCCAAGTCAACACAGGGAGATTCAGGCGAAACTTAGATCATGTGGTCAGTTCAGAATCGTAAGTCATGTAGGTGGACTAGACAGTGGGGGCTAGACAATGAACACCCATGTATGACTCTGCATCTACATAGCTCTGACTGTCTTAGAACTCACTACATAGACCTTGCTGTGCAGATCAGGCTGGGAACTTACAGAGATCTGCCTGCCTCTGTCTCTTGAGTGTTATGACCAAAGGCATGTGCCATCCTCCAGTTTTTAAACCCTTTGTAATGAATTCAGTTTGCCTCTTGTTTCCTCCTGCTCAGCTGAGACCCAGCCTCAGTCCAAGCACATTGCATTCTGACCAAATCTCTGTCTTGCTAGAGACCCAGCAAGCTCGGCAGCAGGGCTGCCACTCACTCTGCACCTAACAACTCTCCAATGGCTTGGAGAGCCAGTCAAACCAGAGCTTGACTTTATGTCCCCATCCTTTGCAAAGCTATCAATCGGGGAAGTGACCTAAATACAATTTTTATTGACATAAATAACATTCTCTAACCTTCAAGGTAACAGTAACATTCTGGCTTTTACAAGCAGGGACTCATGTCCTTTTCCTTTATCTGATGTATTTCAGAAACAATGACAAAAAAACCACATTAATTTTTAATTAATTATTTATTAATTAACCAAGAAGAAATAGCCAGACACTAGAGTTACACAAATAAGAAAAACGTACTCTAAAGTTCCCAAGGCGCACAAAAACACCCCATATGTCCATGATTATGACTGTGTGAAAAACTGAATAGAGTGCAATAGAGAAAATGTGCATCACAGAGGGGTGGGACTGTGCTTGTCCTTCAAAACTCCATTCCCAACACAGAGGGGGCAGGACCATGATTGCCCTTCAATACTCCATTGCCAACATTTAATACAACACTTGACTTGTAAATAGTCACAAAGCATGTGATAACTGATGTGCATATTTTTTCACGGGGGGCGGGGGGGACCCTGGGCTATGATAGCATGGAAATAGGACAGATGGTCACCAGACAGGGCTGGGGGTGAGGAACACACCTAGACTTGGGGGTGTAGGTTAGAGTGCCACCATTTTGGCTGATGATGTGATGTTCCTCAGTAACACTCAACTGTTCTGTTAGACAAAGAACCATTGAGTGATTTTAAAAAGTAAGTTTCTGAAGACAACTATATAGATCAGTAGGAAGGCAAAGATAATGGATAAAGATTGAAGTGATTAGTCTTCAGTATCATGGATAGGGAAGGGGGAACTCAAAGGGAATGGAGGAGAACATTCAAGGCACCAGCAGTCCCCATGTATTTAAGGACCAGAGAAGGAGGTAATAATGAAGAAGTAGGACCAGTACTGATGTATATAAAGAGGAGATAATGCGCCTAAGGTTACAGCAGTCACGCTGTGCTGTGTAATTCCAAATTCCAGTGGGACCGCTGAGGTAGAGCTGAGGATGTCGAAGTTTCTGTGCTTTGGTGACAAGGATGTCATCATTGCCCTGTAGGATGGGGCTGGTGGGTCAGTGGGGACAGCATTACAGGTGGAGAGCTGTTATAGGAGGGTAAGACCCAAAAGGATGCTCCTCCAAGGTTGAGTCTTACACAGGATTCTCCGAGAAATCAGAGGCTGAGTCACTGGGCCATTGGCTTACACTCACTTAGTTGATTCTTGGAACAAGATCCCAGGGACTAAGAGTGGGAGAAGGATGAGGGAGTGGCAGAGAGAGACAGAGAGACAGAGTGGGGGAGGGAGGGAGGGAGGGAGAGAGAGAGAGAGAGAGACAGAGAGACAGAGAGAGAGAGACAGAGAGACAGAGAGGGGGAGGGAGAGAGAGAGACAGACAGAGACAGAGACAGAGAGACACAGAGAGAGACAGAGAGACAGAATCAGAGACAAAGACAGAGACAGAGACAGAGCCTGCAATGCAAGATGCAGACTTGAGTAATTTTCACTAAGGATAAATAAGATCTCTGTCCTGACTTCAGAAACATCCAAGAAGCCACATGGAATGAGTCTCAGAATCAACCCACTTTCTTCTTCGTCTATCAGGTTGCTTTGTAGGGGTGGAAACCCCTGTCAGTAGCGTCATCAGGCAAGTTTCTTCCAGTCTATTCCTCTGAGGCTCTGGGAAGCTCCAGATAGAACTCGAGACACACGTTACAGCTGCAGCAACATGCTGCCAGGTTTCCGCCTGCCTGGAGCTGTTTGTCCTAGCAGTGCTTGGAGAAAACTGTGGGCAGAGAGAATGTAAGGAAGGGCAAGGAGTCACTGTTAGGAAAGAACAGGAATCCAGTGTAGGCAAAACATCAAGGCTACTCCAGATGGGTGACATTAGTGACTAAACGCTTTGACCCAGAACTTGGAGAAAATGTGGAGGAAAAGCCATATGTCAAGTGAGCAAGAATAGACTCCAAAGGACAGGTTTAGATCAGATGGTTCCTGCCCATCCCAGACCAAGCAGGTTCGGCCAGATCCAGGAACCTAACCACAGCAAGGCTGCCCACGAAGCCAACCTGTGGCCCAAGCAACGATGTGGGCATAGCAAGAGAAACAGTATTTGTGTTCAAAGAAGTCTAGCGGGGCATAACATTGCCGTGTGTGTGTGTGTGTGTGTGTGTGTGTGTGTGTGTGTGTGTGTGTGTGCGTGTACACTGAAAATTTTTTAGAAAGACTCTAGAACAATGATTTTCAACCTGTGGATTGCGACCCCCTCAGGGGTGAAATATCCGCTATCTTGTAAATCAGATATTTACATTACCATTCCTAACAGCAGCAACCCTACGTTATAAAGCAGCAACAAAATGATTTTATGGTTGGGAGTCACGACAACATGAGGAGCTGTGTCCCAGAGTCGGAGCATTAGGAAGGTTGAGAACCACAGGCTTAGAAGGGGGAAGGAAAACAGCCTAGAGATGGCACTTATCAGACCCACGCAGCAGCTTTGTTCATCAAGGTAAATTAATAAATTAGCATTCTGATTTAGACAGTACTCTGCGGGGAGGCTGTTTAGCTAGTTAAGCTCCACAAAGCTAAATCACTCTGGGCTTCCAGACCAACGAGGGGCTATGCTATATAAGGAGACCTTGTCAAAAAAACAAGAAAAAGGCCTTAGACAAATTTCTTCCAAGGCCATGATGTAACAGGGAGGTTTTCAGATTTCTCCAGCTTCACATTACATCTCATAGGTACGAGCTTGGACACATGGCCACAGAGCGCTGAGTGGAGGCTAGGGCTGGGAAGTGAAATATTTTGTCAGACATCCACAAATCTTGCCAAAACTCAGGATTGGGGACTCTCATAAACAAGGACGAGATGGAAAGGAGGAGGTGGGGCTGGAGAGATGGCTCAGCCGTTAAAGGCTAGGCTCACAACCAAATATATAAGGAAAGGAGGAGGTGATAGGTGGGTTCCTCTGTAGTGAGCAGGAACGGGTGGGAAGTTTACTGGGTTAGGTTCAGATCATCTCAGTGCCCCACAGTTATAATCATTGACCTGGCAAAGGATGGTCACATGTGCAGTCATGGCACAGATGTCATGACTCTCCAATTGTATCAAAGGCTCTCTTAATAAAGGCGTTCATGCTCTTACTGTCAATCTTGCCAAGAAACAAACCCATTGCTAAGGACGTGATAGGTCCATGGGAAGAAACTGCTTCAATTCAGTATTTTTTATAACTGTGGTGTTATCTAGAGAATGTTCTATATGAGAAGACTGGGTGGGCAACAGTAGATGAACAATTTCCTACTTGATTAAAATAATAATTTGAGCAATCAATTACATTTAGTCGATTAAAATATTAACTGAGCTACACACGTGTAGTGTAACTTGTCTGTAATTTTAACATGAGAGGTGAAGGTAGAAAGAGCAGGAATCCAACCTAGGTCAACCTCAGCTACATAGTACACACACACACACACACACACACACACACACACACACACGCACACACACACAGACACATACACACACACAGACACATACACACACAACTATATATTATATATCATATATATCATCTAACAAAAATATATGTATAACTATATATATGATATAACAAATGTATATGTTCTAGCCCTAATTTGAAGGTCCACGCCAATGTAATATTTATTCACCAAACTGGAAGAAAATTTAAGGGCAACTGTTATTAAATATCTTTTTTTTTTGAGACAGGGTTTTTCTGTGTAGCCCTGACTGCCTTGAAACTCGATTTGTAGACCAGGCTGGCCTTGAACCCAGAGATCCACCTGCCTCTGTCTCCCAAGTGTTGGGATTAAAGCTATGACCAGCCTAAATACTTAAGATGTTAACAACAAAACTTCTAAAATAGATTGTCGGATAATTGCTAAGCTAAAGGAACTTTTCATTTTTATACATTTAATGTCTAGTGCACAAATCAAGATAGCCCCTAGTGCATTTATTTTAAGAGATTAAGTTATTAAAAATCCTACACTCCCTCGCTAACATCGAACAGAGCTGATATTGATTATACTAGGAAGGCATGTACTGATTAGGTTTCAATCGCCATGTGTCTGTGTCTGAAGGGCATTCCAGCCTCTGGCAGTGGGCAGATCCCAGCCAACAGGAGGAGCCTGGACGGATGCCAGCTTTTGTGAGTGTTTCTAACATATGTTCTGTCTTTCGGTCATACTCTTACTTAACAGTGTGTAGCCTTTTCTGTTTGAAGAAAGATGCCAGACTTAAGAAAGATTTTAATTTAAGAAACCTTCCTATGTTGCAGTAGTTTTCAACTGGTGGGTTGTGACCCCTTTGGGGGTCAAATGACCCTTTCATTGGGGTTGTCCAAGACCATCTGCATATCAGATATTTACATTACATTCATAACAGTTACAAAATTACAGTTACGTTGTAGCAACAAAAACAATTTTATGGTGTGTGTGTGTGTGGAGGGTGGGGGTCACCACAACATGAGGAGCTGAATTAAAGGATCACAGCATTAAGAAGGTTGAGAACCACTGCTATGTCGTGTAATTTGAAGGCGCCAATTAGGTGACTCTATCCCTAAGAATTCTCAGTGATTTTCCTCCATCTTGAATTCTGTCAGCAGACATGCTGGCCAAATAGGACTCTTGGAAATTTGGGGTAGCTCTTTGTGCTCAACTTTCCATACCTATCAAGCTTCTTTTTTTTCCCCCTTTAGATAATTATAATCTGGTGACATTTTGCAAGAAGCCTAAGAGATTTCAAATACATCTACAGTCTTTTATCTAAGTATTGATGATTTATTTATAACTATCCTTCAGAACTCTTGTTGTTCTCTTTTGATGCAGCACACAGTTCTGGTATTTTTTCATTGCTTCTACACACAGACACAGCATGAACTTCATGGGACAGCACCGAGAACTCTCAAAGGCTCTCATAATTGCTTTGCAGTTGCCCCTGCGTTTGTAGCCTCTTAACTGGGCATTTGACCTTCACAAGGTTAAGACAAGTCTCCCGATGACTGACACAATGTTGAAATGAAACTTAAAACCAGTAGAAATAACAGTAACTGTCCTTCGTGGGGCACTGCCTGTGTGTCTGGTGTTACACTAAGCACTGTGCATAGATACATCATTTCACTTTCATTGCACCTCTATGGAGTGCATAGCAATATTGTATCTTTAAAATATAGATCAGGAGATACATGTCTGTTTCCATAAACTAGGCCATACCTGACACCCTTGAGGACAATTCTCTAAATGAGAGTTTGGCTCTCCAATGGATGGAAGAAGCTTAGATTCCCAAAGCCAGGGTTCCTGCCTCTGATCAATGACAAATAATCTACGATAGTACCAACCTCAAGGTGAATTGTTCTTCTATTGATGAGTAATAGCCACAGTACTAGGAGAATTTAAAACCAGAGGCAAGTTTTAAGGATCTGTTTTTAAGTTCAGTGGTTAGAATTCATTCATTCCTATAAAAATGGTTTTCTGAGTCTGTAGTATACATTAATAAGACCGGCATCAAAATGCCAGGATCTCAAGATTAAAAGACAAATCAGAGATGATCACGGAGAGGAATCCTTAGACTGAAAACGTAAAGACGTGTTCATTAAAAAAAAAGATATGTAGGGAAGGTACCGTCGAGGGAGAGGGAGGGCAAGAAGGGACTTCAAGTTCAGGGGTGTTTGGTGGCTTGGCATTAAAAAAGCTGGAAGGGTAGGTGGGACGTGGGCACTTGTGGAGGTGGCCGCGCTGTAAAATACAATGGGGAGAGCCTTGTAGGTCAGCAACCCAGATGATATGACCAGCGACACAGAGCAGTTGTCATGAAGCCATTTCTGAGGTACAAGAACTGTCCCAGTTACACTGGGGAAGGAGAGACAGATTGGCACACCTCCAGGAAAATCATGGAACCGCCTAGGTGACGAGATGACCTGTCCTGGACTCACAGGGCAGTCAGGGGATGAATGTAAGATATACATGGGCTGTGGGTGGTTGGTGGGAGGGCGAGGGCTGCAATGACTTCCTGTGTGTGGTTTATGTCACTAGTCGTAAGGACAGTCACACACTGGGAACAAGGCAAGAGGAATAGGTTTGGTAAGGGGAGCATCTGGGTCAAGATGCATATGTGGTGGAATAAGGAGACATCCCCTGGAGACACAGCCAGATGAGGGAGAGTCCCTCCTCACCTCGAGCTGCTCGGGGTAGGAGCTGGGGAGCTCCGGAAGGAAGGGTCTCCACTCTATCCCCGTGTCTCTCTTTGCTCCTGAGGCCACTAAAACAATTGCTTTTTGTTTAAGTTTTAGAATCTCAGTAGCCTTAGATATTCTATATCTGACTTTCTTTTTTTTTTTTTTTTTTTTTTTTTTTTTTTTTTTTTTGGAGCTGGGGACCAACCCAGGGCCTTAAGCTTGTTAGGCAAGTGCTCTACCACTGAGCTAAATCCCCACCCCTATATCTGACTTTCTAATCCCCCTTCGTTTCATGGTGGTTTTTATCCACACAGCAGAGCACACCACAAGCCACATTTTCTATTACTCCATTTCTCCAAGTTTCCATGTGTAAGCCGCTCCCCTCATCTTCATCCAGCGCACTCAGTCCCTAGAGCTTCTGCAGCAAAATAGAAATATACGTCTACCAAAGGGTGAGAAGATGGTCACACACCTGGTCTCTATCTTGGGGGCCTCCTAATTCCCTGTGTAGTAGGATAAATGTCTGGGTTTTTTTGTTCTGTGAAAGGGTCTCACTATATAGCTCCAGATAGCCTGGAACTTGCTATGTAGACCAGGATATCCTCAAACCCACAGAGGTGCAATTTTCCCTGCTTTCCCAATGTTGGGATAAAGATGTATGCTGCCTGGCAGGTTTTCTTTTCCTTTTTAAAGATTATTACTTTTAACTTATGTGTATGTGTGCTTTATCTGTATGTACATGTGTGTAGCATATGTGTCTGGTGTCCAGAGGGAATAAAGAGGTAGATGTTGGATCTCCTGAAACTAGAGTTACAGATGACTGTGAGCTGCCCTGTGGGTGTTGGGAACAGGAGCTGTGACCTCTGTAAGAGCAAGTGCTTTTCCCAGCAGAGATGTCTCCTGAGTTCCAAGAAATGGTATTTAATTATTTAGTTAGTTAGTGGGGGTGGGGATGGTGGTGGTAGTAGCTGTGATGTGTGTATTTGTGTTTGTGTGTATGTATGTGTGTATGCGTGTGTATGTATGTGCATGTGTGTGTTTGTGTGTTTGTGTGTGTATGTGTATGAATGTATGTGGGTATATTGTATATGTGTGTATGTATGTGTGTGTGTTTGTGTGTGTATGTGTATGAATGTATATGTGTATATGTGTCTTTGTATGTGTGTGCATTTGAATGTGTATGTTTGTGTGAGTGTGCATGTATGTTTTTGTGAGTGTTTGTGTGTGCATGTATGCATATGTTTGTGTGTGTGTGTGCATTTGCATGTGTATGTATGTGTATGTGTGTGTATGTGTGTGTATGTGTGCATGTGTGTGTGTTTGTGTGTGTGAAGATCAAAGGACGATCATTCTTCAGGCATCAGCTACCTTTTCTATTTTTATTTTTTTGAAACAGGTTCTCTCACTGGCCTGGAGGTCTCCAAGTAGGCAAGGCCAGCGGGCTAGAGAGACCTGGAATCCACTTGTCCCGGCCTCCACAGCACTGGACCGAGGAGCAGGCACTGCTCAGATCTTTTCACATGGCTTCTGGGGACCAAGCTCACATCTTCATGCTTACGGAGAAAAGCGAAGAGTTAACTCACAGAGCTCTCTCCCAGCCTACAAGGGGGGTTCTGCATCTTTCCCCTTGGCTTTCTTGTAAAAGCTTTCCGTGGGGGACATAGCAGAACTCCTGAAAGATGACACGTTTACAGGCTCCTTTCAGTTGACCTCGGGCTGTGTCAGAGGCTGTCTCCCGTGATAATGAGCTGAACACCTTTCTGCCCCATGTCCTATCTCTGTGGTCACCTGGAAGTCACATGTCCATGTGAAAAAGCCCTGGTGACAGTAGGCATTTGTGTCACAGAGTGAAAAGACAGGTGTGGCGGGCTGGAACCAGCCAAAGGAAGCTGTGTCCTCCTCAGCACTGACATCACCGCACATCAACAGAAACCAAGGCAATGAGAGAATGACTGGAAATCCGAGACACTTGAACACTGCCACTGGGAGAGGGCAGAACAATAGAGAGGTGCCTGGAAGCAGAGGTGTCACTGGGAACAGCAGGTCCCAGTGGCTCTGGCGTAACTAAAACTGGGCCTTGAGGCAGGCATGGCCAAGGAGCTCAATGGTGCTGGCACCTAGGGTTTTATTCACGTGATGCCCGTCAGATGACACTTTCACCTGATATCGGCTGACACTATAGAGACTCCATTCCTCTGATCTAGCAATCATCATCATGGCTGTTAAAAATTAGTCAGCACATCGACAGTGCATTTTTACACACCTCCTGACAAAGCCTTCATCAGAAGCCTCTCCTACCTGCTGGCTGCACCCTGCCTGGCAATTTTGAATTGGTTCCCAGCAGAATGTCAGCAGAGCTCTGAACTGGACCGTCTCAGAGAAAGGCCTTGAGGAAAGAGAAAAACAAAAACAAAAAACAAAAAAACAAAACCCTCGAAGCTTCCCCAAATTGGAAAATTGCACCTTTGTTGTGACAGGAGTTACTGTTTTGTTTTGTTAGATATGGTGACCTTGAACTCACTCCACCATCCCTGTCTTTGAACTTGCAGTCAGTGGTCCTCCTGCCTCTGCCTCCCTAGTGCTGTGGTCGGAGGTGTGTGTGCTGCTAGGCCTGGTTTATTGCTGCTTTTCTAATGAAACTCGTTAATTTATTAGAATGTATATCAGGATCTTAATATACTCAGGATCCTAGGAATGGGTTAATGTGGGGATGGGGCACATGTTCCGAAGAGTTTCTCAGGTACAGATGACATGTGCTCCAAGTTTCCTGCCACCAGGCCAAAGGCAGTTAGCCAAGATGGCCGCCATGCCCTATTTTCTTTCCCAAACATGGAGTTTCCACTTTTACAGAACTCAATGTGTGATTGTTCTGGTGTATTTAAACTACGACAGAAAGGCCCTTCCTGCCCAGGCTTGAACATCTTGTCTCGGGAGATAACAGCCCCCAACTCCCCTAAGTTCTCATTACGTGGTCCTGGAGCAGAGGCAATGTTACTTGAAAGACAGCTTCACTCGGAACACTGCCGGAACCAGACAATGAGGCACAGATGAGATGAGCAGAGGTCCAGGGACCCCCAGAAGCTTTCCCACCGTGTCGGGATGCAGAATTGCAACACCGGCTCGCCTGCCCTTTAAAAATATCTCTTTTCGTTTATTTACTCTCTCATTCCATCATGTCGGCCAACAGCCTTATTCACAACGTCCTGTAAAATCTCGCCCTGCAGTATTCCACAGAGCATATTACAAAAGTAGCTCCCTGGGGGAAGCTTGCAATCTATTTAAGGCACAAAACAAAACACAAAACCAGATTAAGATAAAGAAAAAAAAAAAAGAAACCAAACAATAAGAGAGAGACTACTTTAGATTTTACCCAGTCAGCCATTCATCTTGTTTTGTCCTAAGGTCTGGGTGACAAAGAGGGTGAATTATACGGTCTTCCAAACTCCTCCTTGCTGCTCTCAGGTCTTCGAAATCCACTCTTCTGTGAGTGGCAGAAGTGTCTGTGTTCTCCGTGACGTCAAATGAATATCTCCCAGGAGACGCTCCAAAGCTGGCCTGGAGTCCTTGAACCCTTAAGTATCAGCTGCTGTCAGCCCTCCTCCATAAGGCCACCAAGTTCTCTGACTGAAGGTTTGCTCCTTGCAGGGTAGGGATAGCGTGGATAGCACATGGCCCCACCCCTTGTCAGGCTTGGGCTTAACCGGCTCTGTGTCTTGAACCCCAAGGCCAGTCCGACTGCTCACCATTATCCGATGAGCTTGCCTGTCTCCTTAACTGCTTGTCCAGGTCCCTGCTTGCTTTGACTTGCTTTGTTTTCTTCTACTCGTTCATTCAACGAATATCAGGTGCATGTTCTGACCTCGAATGATCTTTAGAGCCAGTTAGAGAGGATGATGGAAGAAGGAGCCCTTGCTTGTAGAGTCCATGTCTATCTGCCCTTTGAACCCTGCTCTCTGCTGGGAGAAAAAAAAATATAATAAATGCTTAGACGCTCATGGCCAGGACTCACTGCAGCACCTGTGAATTGAATGTTCTCCCTTTTCCCTTTTTCCTTCTCTCTCCTCTTCTAATCTCCTTCTTCACCTTTCCCCTGTCCCTTCCTCTCTGGACCTCCCCTTCCACCCTGACCTCTTCCCTCTTTTCCCCTACCCTCTTTTCTCATTTCCTCTTCCTCCCCCTCCCCCACATGGGGGCCTTCCCATCTCTGTATGGTCAGCTGACCTCTTCCCATTCTAGGTTGTCTGGCCTTGGATTCGTCCACCAGCTCACCGCTGTTCCTGAACTGTCCGTGTGGTCCATTCCTATTGCATAATGACAGACTGAGAGAACTGGGTCACCTGTGTCCCAGTCATTTACAGTCAGGAACGTGTTTACTTCAGAGGTCTTGCTTTCGATGTGTCACAGTTAAAAGCAGGAGGGCACAGAGCAGACAGCCTGCAAGGTGAATCCAGCCTGGAGCATTAAGGGCACTGAAGGGATAGCAGAGAGTTTCCCGCCAGACTCTGGCACCTAGGGGAGCATTTTGCAAAAACTGAATGATAGGGGAGCATTCTGCCAGGACCTCTCTGTTGGTTCTCTTTCTACAGACAGACCTGTTGCCAGTGACAGAGATAATGTTGACAGGCAGAACCAGCTTTCCTTGGAAGTATCCATGCTAGGGCTCTGTTATCTGTCCCTCTGCTTCCCCTCCCCCAGTAGCCCCACCCCAGCAAGAATTTAGTATGTAGCATGGATGTTCACTGTCCTTTGTCTGGGCCTGAGCTCTGGAACCCATAAGGCTGCTGTGGAAACGTGGGTCAATCCTCCTTTTCCAGCCTCCTCTAAATCCAGAATCCCCTACAGCAGAGAAGGGAGGGGGGTGTGGGGGGTGTGGGGGTGGGGAAGGCAACACAGGCTCATGCCAGGACATGGGGATGTTTATCCAGAACTGCTGCAACCCAGCCTCCACCACAGTCAGTGAAAGGTCAGGCCCAGTTTTCTTTAAGAAAGGAGACTTCAGAGTGGCTGTTTCCCATCCATGGAGAATTCCAGAGGAAAGCAACAATGGAAACTGCTGTGACCAACACGCTGGGCTATAAATAACAGCCCAAAGTCATCCAGCATGTCATCACCTGCTCACGCATGGCTCATCTCCCCGGATCCCTGTGTCCCCACTCCCTGGCCCCCAGCATAGAATCTCAAGCCCTGAGCTGACCACCAGGTTCCCCTCTTGCTCCTGAAGGCTCAGCAAAGGCACTAATGGAGGCTCCCGACTCCCAAAGTCGTGCTTCAGCATCCTACAGAGAGCAGAAAGCAAGCTAGAACCATCGCCAGACAGCCATCACTCAAAGGGCCCCGAGCCAATGTTTTTCTCCCCACATTGGCAAACCGTGATTTCTTCCCCTGGCTGTCTCACCGGTGAAGATGTGAGAAATGCATGAATGCCCACAGGTGGGCAGAGCTAGAACCAGAGTCCTCCCACGGACTGGCTGTCACCAGCACTTTGGCATCAGGAGGCACTGACCTCATGCGTGCCATGTCACTCTACGTCATCTCTGAGTGTCCAACAAGGAAATTACTCGCCAAAGAAGCTGAGGATTTGCCTCAGGTTACACACACCATAATCTGGGCAGGGATCCTAACCCAGGAATCTTGTGACTCCGAAGGCTGACAGATTAAAATAGTTGAAGTGGTCTTTAAATCTGAGTATGTACTTTTATAAATCCACTTAATCAATCAATAATTCTTGTTTTGTTTTTCGAGACAGGGTTTCTCTATGTAGCCCTGGCTATCCTAGAACTTGCTGTGTAGATCTCAAAGTCAGAGATCCGCAGCCTCTGCCTCTGAGTGCTGGGATTAAAGGCGTCCTCCATCACGCCCAGTCCAATGGTAAGTTTTTAGTACCTTTGTGTCAAGAGTTTATGATACTTCTGTTAAAATGTCTTGATATTATGTTTAGACCCTGCTGGAAGGGATAGGGGAAAGTTATTTCGGTTTTTATTTATAATTATGCGTGTGTGTGTGTGTGTGTGTGTGTGTGTGTGTGTGTGTGTGTGTGTGTGTGTGTGTATGCCACAGCATGTGTGTGGAGGTCAAAGGACAGCCTTCAGGAGTCAGTTCTCTCATGTCAGCACAAGTCTCAGGAATTGAACTCAGGTCCTCAGGCTTGGTGACAAGCACCCTTGCTCACTGAGCCATCTCAGCTTAAGAGTTTTTGCTGCGGTTTAAACCCCACACTATGGAAAGGGCTTCACAGAGACTGTGAAACTCCAAATGCTGGTGACTCCATTACAGTGATGAAAGCCAGGGAATTCAGCCACCGGAAAGTCACATTAGCAGAGAAGTGGACATGCATTCCAACAGTGGATTCTGATAGCTGCTGGACTCCTGTGGTATCAGCACTGTGCTGGGCATCTTAAAACACTAGAGGGAAACACTAGAGGGATCTGTCCATTGATTACACACACACACACACACACACACACACACACACACACACACACACACACACACACACCAGGCAAAGGAAGCTAAACACAGACAAGGAGGCTAACTCTCTGGGTGAATTGCTTAGTCATTCCAGGGTCATTACTACCGTGACTAAGTGAGCCTTGAGTGGACCATCAAACAGTTCCTCTGGAGAGGTGTGAGATGTGTAGGGAAGGACTCAAGACCTGCCTGTGCCTTTCTACACTTCAAGAAGCAATAGCTGCCAGCAGATCCAGCGAAGTCAAGCTTTCCTTCTTAGTTTTCCCTTAAACTTTGTAATTAAATTATCACGCGTTTATTGTACAAATATGTGTGTTTAATTATGACATGTTTATATACATATATTAAATATTGGCTTCTTTACCTATATCCATTCCCTCTTACCCCCTCCTCTCTGTCTCTGTCTCTCTGTCTCTCTCTGTCTCTCTGTCTCTCTCTGTCTCTCTCTCTGTCAAGCCTTCCCTTCGATAGTCCTACTTCTAGATTCATGTCCTCTCTCTCTCTCTCTCTCTCTCTCTGTGTGTGTGTGGGTCTCTCTGTCTCTCTGTCTCTCTGTCTGTCTGTCTGCCTCTCTCTTTCTGTGTGTGTGTGTGTGTGTGTGTGTGTGTGTGTGTGTGTGTGTGTTTTAGCTATAGAGTACACATACTCAGTAAACCATGCAATTTCTGTTTTCTTCTATCTGGCTTATTTCACTTATCATGACTCTCAGCAACTCCATCCATTTTCCCACCAATGATACTACTTGTTCTTCTTTACAGCAGAATGGAAACATCATTGTGTACATGGACCACATCTTCCGTACCCAGGCATTTGTTGGTTGACATCTAGGCTGATTCCACAACCTGGGTCTACAGAAGCTTCTTAATTTAATGCAACTACATCAGTCAATTCCTGTGATTGTTCCTATGGTTTGTGTTAAAATTCTTTTCAGAAAGTTTCGTCCTGAGACCATATTTTTAGGTGTTTTCTTCTTACAACTTCAGTTCTCCAGTGCTAGAGCTGTGGTCATAACCTATTTTTCTAAGATCCTCAGCTATCTTGTCACCTTTTGTAATTCCCAGTGCTCCCCCCCTAACCCCCAACCCCCAACCCTGCCACCACCATAGTCTATTTTTTGTTATTCTGGTTTTTCACTCAGTGTCCCAAGAAGGATGCTTCTAATTCACCTGCTCCTGTGTGACACTCTTCCTGGGAAGCCATGAACAAATATCTATTCACAACCCATATAGGGAATTTGACAGCAGCCCCGTTTGGGAACAATACCATCAAAGTCTAACTTGGTGAACTAAGGCATTTACTGGGTTTACTCACAGGAATACAGATGAGAGGTTACTTACAGAAGCAGAAATAATTCAGAGGCATCACTAAAAGTCCACCTTGGCATGGGTCATGACTTATGAAAGCCAGTACCCTGAACAACTTGTAGGCAGCTTAATAGGTGTCAGAGTTTCTTCTTAGCAGTCCTTACTGCTTATATATCCTTGGTATGGGGTGGATATGAGGTGAGTTCTATGCATCTGGAAGCTTTCAGGGACTTCCTGAGACTTGTGAGTTGTTTACTTCTGGTGTCTTAATGAGACTCCCTTCAGAACTTGAGTCTTAAGGATCTTCCCTCAGAAATAGAACATTTCACTTTAGAGAAAATCATTACATGACACCCTCTTACCCTAGATGTCTCCAGACTTCCCCACCTTAAATCTATGGCTTCCCTTAGAAAGGATAGTTCTAAGAACGGACGGCCAGAAGGTGAGCCTGCCTCATATTTCCGTATGACTCAGCACAGGAAAGATCTGTAACTCAGCACTTGGATAATGAAGCTGTGCGTAAGCACATGGATGAAAGGAGGCATTGGCTCATCTCTTGGACATCACCTTAGTACACTGATTCACAGAGTGATGGGTGATGGTTTGGATGAGACTTCACTGTGGCTGTTGAGATCAATGTTGACAGCAAATGGCACCAAGAGGGGTTCAAATCCTGCCTCTGCCACTTGCCAGCTGCATCATTTTCAGTTATTTGACATGTGTGTTTTTCTACTCTTAACAGGAGGGTAAAAATAGAACCCGCCTCCTGGGGTCATTGTGAGAGTTCTCACAATGCTATGAAGGCAGGAAGTTGATGAATATCTGGTCCCAGAAAAACAGTCTACCATGAGGGATATTTAGTTAGGATCGCGGGTCCATGGGTCCTTGCCACTTTTGCTGCAATGGATTAGCAGTTTGATATAAAGGCCAGGAGCCTTAGAGAGGTCTTGTTTTTTTCACAGAGATGGTCAGGGCCGTGTAGCAATGACTCCCTACCATTTTGGAAGATCCATGACTGACTGACAAGGGCTTTTGTTGCTCTTGTTAATAGCAGAAACAGCTGATTTTGTTTCGTTTGGCTTTGCGAATTGGGATTGGAACCAGAACCTTGCACACGCTGGATGGAACTCCATCCCAGACTCTTCAAGAAAAACCAGTCAGAGCTGGGTGTGGCGTCACACACCAGAGACCTCAGCACTCAGGATACTGTGAGAGGAAGGACCACAGTTTAGACCAGGACGGGTCAACAGTGAGTTCCAGGCAAGCCTGAACAGCACAGTTCTTTAAAAAATAAAAAATAAAAAAGGAAAAAAGTTCTGATGCCATGCCAGCATGAAACTAACTGCTGGAGAGTTGTTTCCATTAATATCTGGGCTAACTTTCAGAGGTAGAGTTAGGAAAAGACTCACGCTCCAACCTTTCAGTTGTAAGAAGAAAGCAGCCGTTTGAAATATGTGTTTCCTCGGGGAAGATCATTATCTCTGGCAGCTTCTGAGTGGTTTGTCAAAATGGAACACAACCCAAAAGACAGACCCTCTGAGGTCTCGGCGTTAGCATACATGGGACAAGGTGTGCCCCATGAGGTCACTGGTTTCTTTTCACAGGTACCGGAGCAGTGATGTGCGTACCCTCCAGGCTAAAAGGAAACATGTTGAAGGAATGTCTGTCCTTTTCATATCACAGCTTGGGTTCCAAATACTTTTCATCTGCCCCAAAGAGGCAAGCCGCCCTTGAGCTTCCTCACCTTAACGTTCAGTTCTGGGACTAAACTTTCACGGAACTCTGAGAAGGACTCTGTCAGCCGGAAGCCTGTGTGGACGGCTAGTTGATCGACAAGCTTTTCCCCTGCAGACTTAAAAGAGGAGTCCAAGGCACCAGGAAGAGGAGGTGGCTGTCCCGTGGCCTCCACTGGGAAAAAGAAGGGTTAGTGTCTTGAGTCATTTAATGAGGCAGACTTTCCTAGACATTATTGTGACGGTCAGTATCTTACGGGAAGACTGTCAGACTAAATGTCCAGCAGTAAATCAAGTAGATAGCAAAACTCCAGCGTGCACGCCGTTCTATGTAGAGAGAATGAAGGCGAGCTGGGAGATGGCTCAATCATCAACTGCTCGCCTCACCAGCATTAGGACTTGAGTTCAAATCCCTAACACCCACATGGAAAGCCACGTGTAGTGCTGTGCTTCTGTAATCTCCCTGAAGAGCACCCTACCCTCCTTATACCACCGAGCTAGTGCAGCCATGATTGTGTGCTTCGGGTTCAGAGAGAGATGGTGAGGAAGACAACCTCTGTTGACCTCTGACCTTCACACGTTCATGCTCTGAAACACACACGGTGCAGACATATACCCACCCATGCCTTTGCTCAATAAATAATTAAATATTTAAACGTTGGATTCTTAATTTCAGCAAAACGAATGTATTTCTTGAGGGACCTATTGAAATATATTTCGGCTCCAAAGAGTTTGCGGTCTAGGTTACCAACTTTGCATCACCAGTTAGCATCGGTAATCATCTGAAAAAGAGCCTTGCTTCAAGGTATATGGAAAGTTTAATGGACTGTTTTTGATTTTCTTCTGCTGCATATTTGCTCATAGTTTTCTTGGATGCTAGGACAAAGGAATTTAAATATTTCTTGAGGCTTTGGAGTAATTTAACAATCAAAATTAGATATTATACTTAAGTGTGAGATTGAATAATGTTTGGCTATACTTTTGAAATACAAGTACTCTAAATATAATGATTAAAATTATTATAGTTACTAATTGATCATGCTACTTATAGGAAGAGTATATCTATCTAACGTCTATCTAACCAAATGTATCTTTCAGAAGTAACATCTTCATTGTAGGAAGGAACAATGTTCTTTCTGAGTGGTGTGATACTGTAGACCACGATGGAATTCTCCTCCTTGTAGTCATTTTCACATTACTGTAACAAGTACCCAGATGGACAACTTAAAAAGAAAAATGAGTCATTTTGGATTAAGGCTCTGATAGCTTCAATCGAAGATCCATTGGCCCTGTTGCTGACTCAGAAGAAAAGGAGAGGGAAGAAGAAAGAACAGGCCCCCATGATTCTCTAAGTGCCCACATTATCAACTACAAGGATATCCCAACTCTTAAAGGTGCCACCACCTCCCCATGTCGCAGGTCAAATGTTTTCCAAGTGAACCTTTGGGAGTACTCCTGCTCAGGTGACTACAACCACTGCCACCACTGCACGGAACTGAGATGTTAGCAGGACTAAGTCTGGGAGAATCACCCAGAAAAGTAGTACACAAGGGAATCTGGAGCAAAAGGACGCCATGAGAAGGTATAACAAAAGATGTGAGTCAAGTCAAGAACAGAAAGGGTCCCTAGAACAGGACCAGCCTTCCAAGGGCTTTCTAGAACATGAAGGGCAGGATGTCTGCTAGCACAGCTATGTCCTCTATATGTGGACACTCAGGGATGGTATAATGGAGTGAAGCTTAGACTAACTGTGGTGGTTTGAATAGGTTTGACCCCTCACCCCCATAGATTTATGGGTTTGAATGCTTGGGCTGACCACAGGAAATTGCACTATTAGGAGGTATGGCCTCGTTGGAGGAAGTGTGTCATTGTAGGGGTGGGCTTTGAGGTTTCCTATGCTCAAGCTCTGCCCAGTGTGGAATCCAGTCTCCTCCTGGCTGCCTGTGGATCCATGTGTAGATCCTTCATATGTAGATGACCCATGTAAGATCCTACAGCACCATGTCTGCTTGCATGCCGCCATGCTTCCCACTGCAATGGCAAAGGACTGAACCTCTGAAAGTATAAGCCAGTCCCAATTCAATGTTTGCCCTTATAAGAGTTGCCTTGGTCATCAAGGTGTCTCTTCACAGCAATAAAACCCAAACTAAGACACTAACCAATGGTGTCCTCAGAAAGGCCAGATAGTGGCCAGGATGGTGGGTCAGGTGAATTGCTTTCAACAAATAACCAGTTAAGCTGACAAAAACCAAAAAAAACAAAACAAAACAACAACCATAAAAAGTGAATTGGTTGAAATTCAAAATCAACTCATCCAGGGGAATAGAACTATTAACTGTGTAATAGTTACAAATACATCAAGGTCCAGTTACAGGGTAAAAGATATGTACACTTTAGGTGACAAGGGACAAAGCACAGTGTAGGCTACTGTTACAATGCATTGTTTCCCTTTATTCCATTGCTGGATCCCGCTTATTGTCATAATCCCAGTTCCACTGCGAACATGAAAGCTAAATTGTATATTCTAGAAATACATCTTGGGACTCCCAGTGAATTGTTTTAGCATGCAAATAAAAGTGTATTAATTGTCCTTGTTGGCAGTCATAGATTTCTTACAATTAAAAAAAAATCTGAATCTGAACTAATTGGCCTTGAATCTATTGCAGCAGCATTTTAATTATTCACCAGTTAACAATTCTCAAAAGCAAATTTAACGTTAAAATGTTTCTAAAACCGCGCCTTTTCGATCCTATGTAATAATTTCACGCAATATCCCTATGAGCCCTGATTTTCTCCGAGGTCTTTGTAAGCGCATATAATGTGGTTTTGTATTCAGAAAATTACCTTACAGCTCTGCGACTGTGCAACACGTCGTCTGCGCGATAAACGTGTCTTTTCTCACCAGAGTTTCAGTGCATGTTAGTTTTCTAAAAATCAATACTGTATGGGTGTGTGTGTGCATGTGTGCATGCGTGCGTTCATGGATGTGTGTGAGCGTGTGGGTGTGCAGAGCCTCGTCTTTTCACATGTGACAGTATATTATGAAGAACATGAAGAACAAGTCTTGAGAATTGCATTGTGTCAGAGCTCAGCTCCCGTTGCCATGGAAACCTTGACGACAACAAACAACCAGTGCATAGGAAAACAATTGAAAACAAGAGAAAAAAAAAAGTAACTAGCCCTAGACAAAAGCAGAGTGTGTTTTGACATTAGATTGAGCTTCCTTGAGGAGAATTTGGGTGTGAATGTTTTAGGAGAATAGAGTGGAGCGAGGAAGGGACTCCCACAGGAGGTCACCTTCGTTGGGTTTTGAGGGGAACTTTAGAGGTCGCATCCTGAGCAGGTGCAGGATCTGTAGTATGAATATGCTTCCCTATGCTCACAGGTTAGGAGACACCTCAGCCTCGGGGAGGAGCTGTGTCTAGAAATTTCTAAACACCTTGTCACCTATGCTGGCAGGTGAGGCAGGCGGTAGCTTCTAGAGAGCAGCCTTCCGACAGAGACGCATGTGTGGACTCTTGGGGTTGGGAGTGCATGTATTCATTCTGATTAATGTGTCTGAAATGTCTCTACTCAGCAGACAGAATGCTCACAGCCTTTGGCCACCTCTGCTGTGGTGGCACTGGATTAGGGTTGACTGCTGAATTAATTATGGGTGACTATTGCAGACCAGGGAGGGGATAGATTTTCTGTCCATGGAGTATCTTCTCAGGGACAGACCGGCCTCAGCCCATTGTCACCTGTGACTAGGTAAGGCCATCTTGGTTCTGTACAAGGAAGTCATGTATAGGATGCACACTCACCAGCACCACATTATTAGGGACAGAGGTGACATGCTCTCCCCCATTTCTAGGCATTGGATCTCTTAATCAAGCCAGCACTCAGATGAGGAAATGAGGTGTTAGCTACTGGGTCTTCATAAGCAGCAATAAATAGTAACAGTTGGCATTTATTGAGTGCTGTGGGCTAGGGAGGAGTCTAAGGGAATAACAGAGATAATTTTACAACACATTTTCTTTCCCTTTTAAAGTTACTTTTAAAGTAAATGTGCAGATACTTGGACTTGGGCTGTTCACAAAAGAGCATACAAAAGCTGGAAGGGGCATTTGGGGAGGGTGGGATGGAGGAGCGAGAGGAAAACATGACTGAAATTTTCAAAGGATAAAACAATGTTTTATAAAAGCAGGCTTCCTGCCAGCACCACAGAGGAAAAGTCATGCTGAGCCTGGCCAGTTCCAGTGGAGCTCATTGGCCCTGGGGGTAACCCGCCTACTGTCACTTTCCTGAAGGAGCACAGTGCCATGCTGCTCTCTAGGTGTGGGTCTCTGTGCTCCAAGACGAAGGCAGCTCTCAGTCCTCATTAAAGAGTGGACAGTGGTTAGCAGACTCACAGTCCGTCAAAGGACAGAAAGCAAGAGACTACTGAGGCCTCAGACATAATCGGGACACATTCATATACTTTTATTTTTTAATTTTTGAGGATGGTGTGTGTGCGTGTGTGTGTGTGTGTGTGTGTGTGTGTGTGTGTGTGTGTGCGTACTCCTACATAAGTGCACGTGTAGAGGTCAGAGGTCAGTGACGGGTATCTACCACTCTCTATCTTATTCATTCATTCATTCATTCATTCATTCATTCATTCATTCAGACAGGATCTCTCGCCGAGTACAGAGGTTCATGCCTCAGCTACACTGGCTGGCCATCACGTGCCCAAGACCAAACTGTCTTCCACCGTGCCCAGCTTTTATCTGGGTACCGGGGCTCCAAATTCAGTTCCTCCTGCTTGTGCATCAAGCACAGAGCCCCCTGAGCGACTTCTCTAGCAGGAGACACTTCCATACTTCGGTAAGACCCTTTGTAGTACAGCTCGGGCATTTTTAAAAAAAAGAAACAGATGTGTTTACATCCTCCCTGCCTGTCTGCAGTGTGTGTGTGTGTGTGTGTGTGTGTGTGTGTGTGTGTGTGTGTGTGCACTAATTAACTCTCCAGTGTCTGTTGACTAATGTAAGTGTAAAGTGCTTGCTCTCTCCCAACATGCAGTGGAGGTAAAAATACGCATTTTCACAGGTTTTCTGGGTCACCATTCTGGCTTTCCAGTGCTGTTGCTAATGACGGAGGTTTCAGAGACGCTGTCCTTCCTACCGTCACCTCAGTCTGCAGCTGCACCTACAGAGCTGAGGGAGCGGGTAAGGGAGGGGGTCTAGGAGCCAACTGCACAGAAGTGGGTAGAGGCCAGCCATCCTATTATATGCAGAAAGGAGCTGGCCTAGATCCATGTTTATGAATCCATTCGTTTGGGAGGCAATGGATTTTCATGGGAGGCAGGTGTGGAAGTGATGCGGATAAAAACATCACTTGAGTTAAAGAAACAGAGTCCGTGAAAGCAGCTTCAGAGGCCTCTGATGGCCGCCAGTCAAAAGAGAAAGGTGTGTACCATCAGGTGTATGCCATGAGGAAAGATGTTTTCTTCAAGAACTCTAAGACGGAAAGACCACAGGACACTCTAAGACGCCGATATCAGAGCCAAAGCGAAACATCAGTCCTCATGACCGTGACATGTCCTGGAGACCTTCCTGGGTGGATTTCTGGTTAAAAGGAGAAAAATCCCTGAACTGAGTCAAACACAGAAAAAGTTCTTTTAAAAACACGAGAGAAAAAAACTCTGCCCTGCATTTGCTGGCCCACCCAGCATGATTTGGGTTACCAAGGGTGTTCTCTGTAAGATAAGCAGGGAGCTGAGGCTTGTACTGGGTACCAGGTCAAGGAAACTGGTCCTCAGACACCCAGAGACTGAGCTGTGTCCACCTAATGGGCTTGAGGTCAAAAGAAGGGACTAGCCAAGCATGGTGCCACGGACTCTAAAACAAGAACACGGAGGAGCCGGGAAGCACACCTTTCAACCAGAACCCCAATGTTTGGCATCAAGAAGTCTCTTCATGCCTGAGCTGCACCGCACGCAGACATCAAAGAGATCGAGTGAGGACCCAGAGAGAAACTTGGAGAGACATGATCTGTCTCAGCAGTCTTCAGAGTCCTAAAACATTCTGAACTGCACGCTGATGGCAGCCTTTGGGTAATATTCCCGGGACATTGCTTAATCATTGACTACAGTTACGGCCCTTTAGAGCCGCGTATAAATCTGTTTCTCTTCAAATGAAAGCCAGACATCTCTAACCAGATCTTGAGTTTAAATTCCAGGTTCCTCTGTCAAACTCGGGGGGGAAAAAAAAAAGGCTTGAGCTGACCGTTTGCAGAAATCAGTTGACAAATGCAGACAGGCAAGAACCTCTTCCCACCCTATCCCCTTACCCTGTTCTCAGGGTCCCTGGTGAACCTGGCAACATCATTCATTCCGAGGTCCTGCTTTGTTGTCCCCTCTCCCCCACAGCTCTGGGTACTTCAAAGGCAGAAACTGTGCTTCAGTTTTTGAATTCTTGGAATCTAGCTCTAGGGCCTTTGAGATGGTTTGCATGTAAAATGGCTTTTACGGGGTCATGTGTTTGAGCGCTTGGTTCCCAGCTTGGGGCTCTATCTGGAGAGAGGTTGTGGAACATTCAGGAAGTGGGGTCTAGCTGCTGGGAGTAGGCTGTGGAAGGTGAACCCAGTTTTCACTCAGTTCTTGCACTAATCCCACACTCTCCGCCGTGGCCTTAGAATTTCTGCCCGTCTTTCTCACAACGACCAACAGACTGTTCCCTCTCAAACCAAACCATAAGCCCAGTTACCTTTTCTTAATTTTGTTTTGGTTTTATCTTTTTGTTTGTTTGTTTTGGGGGAGGGTTAGGTATTTCTGTGACAGCAAATAAAGGAAGTTTCTAATCATTTTGGAAACATCTAACAAATGGATACATGTTGCTGAAATGATACTCAGTGGTAGAGGTGATGGGATTCAAGGGCCCTGAAAAGGAGTTGATTGGTCTTGTATAAACCTTTTAGGTAGCTGCATATTAGAGCTCTAAATCTCAGGCTTTTGAGCATTTTCCTCCATGGGGTCTGCCTGCTTCGCTCCTCAGGCTCAGCCGCAAGCAGGAGAGGCCCCCTTTCTCAACATCTAACCCCGCCTTGTTCCAGACTGACTCCTCGCCAGTACTGGAGCCCTGCTCTTGCCATCCTGCATGTTGCTGTGTTGAGTAAAGTGTGCTCATGAAGGGATGACGTCAAATTCCACCGCGCGCTCCCCTCTGAGATGATCCCAAGGCGAGCCAATGGAGGCCATAGTGTGTTCACCAACGTGTTATCCGTCCTGTTTCTGTACCCAGACTCCTGCCTTACAACGTCCAGGAGGTCACAGGAGATGCTGCCAGGTCCCTCTTAGACCGTGCACTCAAGAAATGCCCTTAAACAAAGAGGGCAGCCTCGTGCATGGTCCTAACCCTTCTCACAGCCTGCCCGTGTCCAAAGGCTGACGATCAAAGTAGGGTCAAAAGGCCTGGCCTCTTCATACCATCTGCCAATCGTTGAACGGCCATTCAAATTCCAGAGCTGCCGACGGAAATGATAAGGAGTTGGTGTGTGTGTGTGTGTGTGTGTGTGTGTGTGTGTGTGTGTGTGTGAGAGAGAGAGAGAGAGAGAGAGAGAGATGGTCTTGTTCTGTAGCCCAGGCTGGCTTCAAGCTCATGATTCTTCTACCACACCGTTCCGAGAGCTGTGACTATGAGCTCGGGCCACCATACCAGCTGTAGATTATGGTTTTTAAAAGTTTCTCTGAGAACTTCTTGGTCTACCAAGTGGTGAGTCCCTGCTATCCCCACAGGTGTTGGGGGTTGAGGGTGGGGCAGAAAGAAAAAAAGAAAAAAACTCCAATAACGTCTTGCATGCAAATGTCTGCTTCATGTTTACCTAGAAACTTGGCTCATGAAAGAAGCCATCCACACTTCTATCCTCCCGCTGCTGGGTCTGGCTTCCAGTTTCCGCCAGTTTGGTAGTGTCCGGTCTTTGTTAAAACTGTCCCAGATCCTCCACTAAGAGTGGGATTCTTACCTTAAGAAGTTAGACCGATAGAGTATTTTTAAATAACACAGTCACCTATGGTTTTGAAGTTCCCGTTTACCTGAAAACCTCAGTGTACCCCACTTAGTAACACAGCAGGACAATCAAGCCTTTTGTGCACAGAACCAATGGACTGGCTACCGGCCTGGTGCTTGGTCAGCTTTCAGGGGTAGCATATGCTATAACTGGTGATGTCCGTCCCTTGGTTCACTCTAAGACTTGTTTCCTCCTTTTCTTTTTCTTTTTTTTCTTTTTTCTTCTTTTTCTTTTTTTCGGAGCTGGGGATTGAACCCAGGGCCTTGCGCTTGCTAGGCAAGCGCTCTACCACTGAGCTAAATCCCCAACCCATGTTTCTTCCTTTTCTAATGACGACCTTCCTCAGCTGAACCTGCTGGATGATGAATCCAAACCCAGCCTTCTCTGGTCCTTCGTGTTTATGTGTAATCATGTTGGGGGCTTTGGCACAACACAGTGTCTCTGACCTCTTCATAAAATACCTCCCCACAAATTATCTGGAGAGTCTTTGTAATTTAGGGTGTACAGTATCTATTTTTGCTATATATGAACACGCAAGAATAAGAAATCGGAGGCAGCAGGGTTTCCCCATCTATAAACTGTGTTTGAGAAATAAACTATCAGAATAAATCCTTTGGCTGATTTCAGTATTAGGAGCTTACGGGACAAGAAGGACACGGATTTTGTAATATTCACCACCACATTGCTTTGTGGCATAGTGACACATTTACCACAGCTGAAAGGAAAGAATCTAAGTTTTTAGGTTTACATCTCAACGTCTGGGCTGCACGCAGCGTTAGAGTCCTCGCCTCATGTGCCTGGTGGCCTAGAGTTGGTCAAGAAGTTAAATTCTCTCTGCAGAATCGGAGAGGCTTGCCATGCTATATTCCCACGGTAGCTGGGGGAGAGAAGTGGGCACCCAACCTTCGGTGTTTCCTGGAGGAAATACTCTTTGGCATTCTTAGTTCCTGGAGGAGGCAGGAACAATGGTTGCTTTGTAAGGAGGGTGAAGGGCAGAATGGCATGGGGAGAAACAGAAAAGAGCCAAAAATCTGTGCAGGAAAATAAGGGGTGACGTTGATTCCTCTGGAGTAGCTCTGTATACTGGTAAGAGAATAAACACAGGCCCCACCCACAAACCCTAGATGATGACAGAAAAATACTACTGATGCACTCTACTCACAGGACAGTTTTCTACCATGAATAAACCCAGGAAGATGGCCAAGCCTAAAGGATGTGCAGATGCTTTGTAAAAACCTTGTACGATGTTGGTGATGTCTTTGACATTGATGCTCACTAGGACGTTCCACAGGTCTACAGGTCAATGGGAAGATGGAGCATAAATAGCATCCTTTGTGCCAACACCAAGCATGCCTGTTAGAACGAGTCACTTTGTGGGTCTCCCTTCTCCTTGGGGGTCATTGCCCACCACCTGTGTGGACAAAGAAAATGGAAGTGTTGAGCCGGGTTTCGACGGCTGTGAGTGTGACAGAGGGACTTCTGGAGACAGCTGCAATGAGAAAATGCAGCCTTATTGTTCTAGGCATAGGGTATATAATGGCTTCTAGTGTGGGTAGAAAGGGCTTATTGGTCACAACATAGTACCTAATTATCATGCGGGCAGAAAGGGTTGATTGGTCATAGTATAGTGCCTGGTTATCATGCACGTGGGAAGCCAGAGTGGGACTTGTGTGCTGCGTTATGCATAAGCCCAGATACCTGTGCTCAGGGACACTCTCTAGACATGGTCAGGCAGAGAAAGGGAGGCCCTGTTGAGAAAAGGAGTCCTCCATTTTGTGCCACGCTCAGAGAGCCATCTAGACATTGGGGATTGTGACCTTAATAGCAGGGTTCTCCAACATCGATCCATTTCAAATGCCAGGAAGGCCTAGCATCAATACTAAGCCTGTCCCTGCCTGCTGAGCCGTACCTGTCATGGCCATGCCGGCTTCTCACGTGCTTGAACATTTTGGTCCTTAGCTGGTGGCACTTTGGGACACAGTTATGATTAGAGGTCTGGCTGATTGGCGGTAGTAAGCCTTGGGGCCCAGGCCTTGAAAGTAACACACGCCTAAGGGTCCGTGGCTGAACAGATCCAGCAAAATGTGAGGAGCCTCCGACCGCCACCTGTCCCCACCGCCATGAGCTCTGAACCAGAGACCTAAATGTACCTCTCACCCTCTGAGTCGCTATTTCTAGGCAATTGGTTGCAGGAAAAGTGACTGGCGCAGATGAGGAAATACCTTTGCTGACCCTTGACCTTGGGAGGATCTTCCACGTGTCTCACCCAGACCTTCCTCCCTTTGTCTGTCTCCAAAGCAAATGTCTTCTCTGACCACCACGTGTAGTGCCATATTGGATTTGGGCCTGGCCGTTTTGTAACTGCATGGCCATAGTAAAAGTCATGGGATTGTTGGACAGAGGCCTCTCCCATGTATTTACGGCACAGGAAGAAAAGACCAAGTAGTAAACACCCGGTGTCTCCACTGCAAGACCTCTGCTGAGCCCGGCTGATGCAGTGGAACTGACACACCTGGACCACACCTGGGTGGTGGTCAATTTACTTCTGCCTTTTACTTCCTCAGCCTTTATCCTGGAGATTTAGGCTGGTCTTCTGGGATTTCTCCCTAATTAATTCAGGTCTCATAGTTGGTCTTTTGTTACCAAGTCACGAGCCAGGTAGTCACAAGCCAGGGTTTCCCATTGTGCTTCCCAGTTATTTTCTACCTGGAGACTTGGGTATATAAGTGGTGAATAAAGCTACAGGAGTCTCTCACTATTCCTCCTCACTCTCACTCTTCTTCCTCACTCTCACTCTTCCTTCCGCTCTTCCACTCTTCCTCTCTCTCTCTCTCTCTCTCTCTCTCTCTCTCTCTCTCTCTCTCTTTGTACCTCCCTTCCTCTCCTGGCTTGACACGATAACCTGTGTGTGTGTGTGTGTGTTTCTTTCATCCCGTAGGCTTTCGCCTGATTCTCGGTACCAGGTCGGTGCTGGCACCGACAACCACGGACAATTTTGAAATACTGATTGTAGTTTCCAGGAACATTTGGTACTCCTGGTAAGTGGACCATGAGAAAGGATGATCACGCCACTTGGATTTACTTCGGGGGTTTCCGGTGCAACAGACGCACTGTCAAATGTTTTCATAGCGGAGATCACCAGAAATGTTCATGAAGAGGCTTTCGTTTGCTTGTTCCTTTTTGTGTGTTCGTAAGTGTTTGTGCCCTTGTACATATGTTCACATGGGGTTGAGGCTCAAGATTGACGTTGGGTGTTTGCCTTAGCGGCTTTCTGCCTTAGTTTTTGAGATGAGATTAGATAGATGGGCTGGCCAGCAAATCCCAAAGGTCCTCCTATCTCTGCTTCCATGGCTGGGATTATAGTTTCCAGCCATCACTCCTGGGGTTCCTGTCGGTGCTGGGGATCAAACTCAGGTCCTTGTGCTTGTGTGACAACTACCTTGCTGGCCAGGCCATTGCCCAAGCCCTCATGAAGAGGTTTTGGAAGGAAACACAGTGGGATTTTTAAAAAGGGATGCTATGTGCATGGGGTGGTGTTGAAAGGCGAGGGATTTGGAGAGTCCTTACCCAGCATGTGTGAGGTTCTGAGTTTGACTCCTACCGCCACACCAGCGAATAATAAATAATACCCTTTCTGTGGATCCAGTGAAGGGGCAAAAACAAACCAAGAAGAGATTTAGAGCTATGAGCAATGTGACAGAGTTCTGAATAGTCTATGAAGCTCAGGTATGCGCTCACCTCAGACCTGCAGCCCCGAGCCTTTGCTAACAACACATAAATGGAAGAGAGATTTGAAAGCTGCATTTGAACAAACCAGGGTATTCAGCATTTAATTAAAAATAGCTTCTCATGGACTGGGAACATGGTTCAGCTGGTAAAAGTGCTTCCCTTACACGGATGAGGACCTGAGTTAGAACTACCCCTCCGCCCTGTGTCCCCAAGACCCACATAAAATGCAGAGTGGAGGTACACACTGTAATTCTACTGGAGAGGTAGAGACAGGCTGCTCCCCAGGGCTTTCTAGCCAGTCTAATTAGTGAGTTCCAGATGAATTAGAGATCCTGCCTCAAAGAAGGACGATGGATTCTTTGGGATAACCTCTGAAGCTGCCCTCCTGCCCATCATGCACACAGGCACACATGCCTGGAAACACACATGTGCACACAAGGACAGTGAGGAACAGATATGAGGGGCTGGAAAATGGTTCACTAGCTAAGAGCACAGGCTGCTCTTACGGAGGACTTCAGTTTGATTCTCAGCATCCACGTGCCCGCTCCCAACCATCTGTAACTTCGGTCCCAAGGGATCCAACGCTCCTCTCCGGCTTCTGCAGGCACTACACACACATGTCGCACAAACGTGCATGGAGGTAAAATACCCACATGCATAAAGTGAAGATAAAAAAGGTTAAAAAAAAACTTTAAAGGAATGAATTAGCAAATGGAGAACATTAAATAATAATTAAAAAGTGAGACATATACTAACATATAATGTATAGTCATATATGTACTGTTGCGGTAAAAATTAAAAGAGGGCACGACCAGTGGCTGCACATCACCGCTCCATGCTGGGCCTCTGGGCGGTCGCTCCCTGGCGTTAGTTCTGGCACTGTAGTGACATATAGAACTAACATTAATTTATCTCACGGCGGCTGGCTTCAGTGAGGCACCATGCCATAATAGCCTAGTTATATTCTGGCCCCAGAGGTCTCTCCACTCCCATTGGTAGTCGCCCTGGCCAGCCCTGGCCAGCCGGGAACTCTGTTCCCAGCTACCCAGTAATATCAAGCCTCAACGAACTGTAACCCAACAATCAGATTTATATGTTAAATACTCAATACAGCCACAGAATAAATTCACTGCCAACTAATAAAGATAGAAACCGCCCACCTAAGACAAGATAAAACCGACCTAGACCACCTGGATCCAACTCACCTTCCTCCATCGTCTCCATCTTGATTCCCATGGCTCCTCCTTCTCCTCCCTCCTTCCTAGACTTTTCCCCGCCTACCCTTCCTTCTCACCCAATGATAGGCTTCGCCTTATCCTGGACCCGCCTTGCTGCATAATGACATCATCCTACAATGTACTATCCTTTTGTTTGGGTCATTTGATTCTTCTGGGATTTTGATATCCTTTCCATCAAAATCTGACTCAGCCTCTGCTTCAAAGTCTACCGCCCACTCATTACTTTGTCAAGACTTAGTACAGCTGGGGCCATAGCCCGAGTATTGCTGGCTGGCAGGCAGGCATAGAGGCTCTGGTCTGACGCCTGGCGCAGTGGGGAAAGCCTAATAGTTACTTTAGTTGCTACTTTGCTTCTCTTGTCCATAAAAGTAATGGCTACCTCATGCCTTCTCAAGGTCAAGGGAATTCTTGATCACATGACCGTGGGCAGTCCATAACGACAATAAAGTATGGCTATAGATTTAGCTTGAGTTTCCGTCTCCAGCCTTTCGGCCAATGCATCTGATTCCCTATAAATTTGGTTCGAGGATGTTTTATTCTAAGTGGTTAGTAACTTGGTCCATTGTCAACGTTCTTCCTTTTTAGATTTATTTATTATTTAAACACGTGTGTGCCTTTTCACCTTCCTGTGCATCACAGATTTCCCCTGTTGTGGAAACCAGAGGGCATTTGATCCCCTGGCTGATGCAAGTCCATAGACATAGAAATGGCACAGGGCGGGGGTTGGTAAGGGCCATGGACCCAATAGGGAAAGAGACCTCACCGGGGTATGAATTGAGAACGGGGTTCAGACAAGAAGAGATCATGAGTTAAGCCCTCAAGGGCTGATAGGTTTTCAGCAAACAGAGATAGATGGCAGGAAGGGCATTCTGATTGCAGAGAAGCCCAGGAAAAGAGACCAGGCCGGACCCTGGGTGTGTTCAGGAGCAGCTATTAGCTTAGTCCAGCTGGAAGGCATAACGTTTGCAGGGAGTTGGCAGGAGAAAGGTTAGGACAGGCAGGAGAAGTAAGTGGAGGGCACAGCTTTCCTGCAGATGGGCTCAAATTAGGATGCGCGCTCTCAAAGCTATGTGACCTCAGGAAGGGCCTTCTGGAATGTGACAGCTAACTGACTGCTTTGTATCATGTTTACGAGAAGATGGGCAAAGAGCGAAGGCCATTTGGAGTGGGAGATGAGCAGCTGGGCTGGAGCTCAATAGTTAGTGCTTCAATATCATGCATAAGGCTCTGGGTTTGATCCTCAGCCCTGAAAAACAGCAACACGACAGCAGCCCCCATCAAAGACAGAAAACACAGGGTCCCTTGGATTGTTGCAAAGGTCTGTTGGTCTGAGACTCGAGCCTCTGTCATAGAAGCCAAGCCTGAGGCTACCAAGCTCTTGTGATCATAAAATCCTGACTCCCCGTGTGCTCATGCTATGCTCTCTGACCTGACGGCTGCAGGCAAACTCTGAGCTCCCTGTAATAAGGCACCCAAGTCGATGCTCCCAGTCCCTAACCCAGCCTGCCCATCCATGACCCCCTGTCTATTCGCTTCCCAGGTCAAGTCACAGCACAGATGAAGGAGATGACATCGCACACTGGAGCCGGACTCTGGGTCTTGGACTATCATGTTCTAACTGACCACAGGGCTGTACAAGGACAGCCATGAATACAGTATCTAGAGTCACCAAGCAAACTCATGTTAAAAGAAAAGAAATGCAAGAGGCAGTCCTGGAAAATGCTCTGAAGCTCTGTGGGGACTTTTCTATAGGGACGTATCAAAATTTCTCAAAGGGTCTGGCAAGATGGCTCAAGAGCCATTTTCTTGACCGAGTCTTCCCTACCACGTAAGTCCCTTGTGCACCTGCTTGGGAGGCTTTTACTGTACTGTGGAATACTACCCTGCAATGTTCTTGTAGAGCGGATTACGGTAAAGCCATCCAATTAGGGGCTTATGGTCCCCAGCAAAAACGACAGGGAAACAGCAGCCACACTGAAGTTTCTGGTTGTGAGTCTCCCTGTGGAGAACGCTCTTGTTTCTGTGGCAGCCATTTTTATACCACTGGATAAGCAAAGTTAACGTCCATTGCAGAGGGTTCACTTCTGAGCTGTTCTCGAGGACACAATGTTTTTAAGGCCCTTATCTGGTTGCTGCTTTTCTCCCCCCTCATCACAGATCCAGGCCAGCCTGACCCAGGATAGGGGGCTTTGGAGGACACTTGGCATAAACCTGCTCAAGTCTGAGATAAGGATAGCCGGCCGCCTTGCTGCCACTTTGAATAAACTCAAACAGCACAAGGCCGTTTGCAGATATAATGTAGACCAGAGGGGCAGAGGCCCACATCCTCCTAGGGACAAGATTACATATGTGTATGTGCAGTGACTTCTGTTGACATTCAGTGTCGGTCAGAACCCAGCCACATGCTCTGCCATCTTCAAGAGAAGCTGGGCAGTGTGGTCCTTAGCAGAGTGGCCCATTGCATGTGAGAACAGGGAAGGGGGTGACTTGGCCTCTGTCACGTAGACATTCAGGCTCTCTTCTGAGTAGCTGATACAGAGTTCGTACTTATCTCTACCTAGAGGTAAAGGACTTTCGAGAAGGAGAAAGGAGTGGTGTGCACAGTGAAACTTTGGCGTATCCAGGGTCTTCTCTTAGAATGTGCCTGATATTCGTGGTCCTGTCTCACACACTCAGCCTAAATCTCTAACCAGGTCATTCCTGCCCTTTTCTCCCAGGCTTCTTGTCTTCTCCACCACCTCCTGAGAATCCGAGGATCTCCTTCGTGGAGAACAGGTTGCCATGCCTCTGTGTGAGACTGACCGCTAACTGTCAGTCTGTCCCTGGGCCTGTTGTGTCTGTCCACTGTCGCCCACACTTCTGAAGATGGGGCTCAGGGGTATACAAGGTATGCGGGTTGGTCTTTAAAGCAAATAAGTGTATTTTGAGGCCAGATCCGTATCTTCAAAAGGACCAGTTGGTTTGGATGGGAGGGGGATTTCCAAACTTCTCGTTTCAATAGAGAAAAGCAATTGTTTGAAGTTTCTACTTCTTGTTTTGGTATGGCAGGAGCATCAAACCAATAAACATTAATTAGTCATTACAGAAGCATGATGATAGGCCTCAAGAATGGAATATTTATAAAATGGGGTTTATACACTCCAGGAGATTGTTGTCGAAATGACGGAAGCAACTGGAAGTTTTCTCATACTGATGCTTGAGTTTAAAAAAAAAAAAAATCCAGCTCATCACGTCATTATCCTGCGAAGAAGCACACAAGAGACAAGTCCTGCCTCAGGCAGGCTGTCAGGCAACCTTTTAATACCTTAATTTGAAAACACCAGGGACCAACAGACATTTACGAGAGTAGTCTGAAATGGATGAACAAAACACACAAAAGTAAATAAATAAAAGATAGAGTTAAAGTAAATAGCCAGAAACTCTATAAGAACAAAGGATAATAATAATAATAATAGACTTAGAATTTTTTTTTAAAAAAGAGAAAAATTCTTAACAACAAAAGTTCTTGAAAAGTCATGAGTATAACTTTTTAAAGTTTAACAAATATGGTATGATATGACATCCGTTTACAATATAATTCTTCCATAATCCTGTGAAACCATGAGCCCGATCAAATGCTTTATTTTATAATTTGCGTTGGTCATGTTACCTTGTCAGAACAATAGAAAAGTAGCCAGTGCAATAACCCAGCAGTAGAGCAGTTTCCTGCACACATGGATCCTGGATTCAACCCCCAGCACCGTAGACAAACCAATAGCAAGACAGTGGGGCAGATCCGACCAACCGACTCTTGGGAAGAGTGCTGAGGCAGCTGTATAGGGAAATAAATGGTTTAGCAAAGAAGTAGTGTCGGGAAAATGAATATCTATGTATAAAATGATTTGGGGGATCGTTATATAAACGTGAAAACTGTTGCAGAATAAAAACAAGATCCAAATGTAAGAACTAGAACCATAAAACTACCGGAGAGGAATGGAGGATAGCCTCCAGGATGATAAATCTGGAAGTGATTTTATGGATGCACAGTTTCCATTAAATAAAACCCTTTTTTGTATCAACCGCTACATTCTAGAGTTCAAAGACAACTCGGAGGAGAAATTGCCTGCAAATCACATATGAGATGAATATCCAAGACATATTAAAAAATCTTGCATCTCAATAATAAAAAAGCCAACCTGATTAAAAGGGCTTTGCCACTTGGTGGGTTCTTCTTTCCCCCACCCTTCATCTCTTCATCTCCACCCCCTCTCCCTAGGTAGGAGAGAAAGAAGGATAGAGGGGGGAGAGAGGTAAAGATCCCTGAATCTAATTTCTTGTTTCTTTAAGCAGGGCTACTAACAAACTATAACCAACCCTGCTAAGTGACCAACAACTCCTCTTGGGGGCCCTACCGCTTATAGACCCTTGGAAAAGTTCCCAGAATTCTAAGTTGCATAACCAAAGAAATGACCTGCAGCTGCCAAAACCACGCCTCTGCTAGAGCACAAGGCAAATCACAGTCAGCTGCTTCCGTCATTCGAGGCGGGCCCAGACCCTCACACCTGGGATTAAAACAAGAACACTTATAATATTTCTGTGTTTAAACAAAAATAATCCAAAATCGTCACACAGTGGACAATGGACTCGAGCAGACAGTCCCCTCAAGAAGAAGCACAGATGGGCCCCAAGCACACGATAGGAGCTCAGCACTCAGGCCGCCAGGGAAAACAAAGCAAAACAACAAAGCCAGGTACAGCGGTGCACACTTGGAACGGTAACACTGAGGAAACAGAGGCAAGAAGCCAGGTCTACATAGTTCTAGGATAACATGTGTTACGTAGAAATAGTGTCTCGGAAAAGCCCCACACTATGACACCACTTTTTTTTTTAACCTATTAGAATGGCTACTATCTTAAATTGGGGGAGGGAGATTAAACATTTGTGAGGCAATGGAGAAATAAAACCTCAGTACATTGCTAGAATGTATAATCGCATTGTGTGGAGTGCAGTTTGGCAGCTCTTCCTAAAGTTAAATGCAGAATTTCTACACGATTCAGCAATTCCATTTCTAGGTGTATTCCCAACAAACCCAAAACAGGAACTAAGAAAGTACGCTGGAGTTCATAGCAGTCGTCCCAATGACCACGATGCAGAAGCAGCTCAGTGGTCTATGGACAGAAGAATGGGGAAGCAACATGCAGCCTAGTCACACAGCAGAACATTATTCTGCCTTACAGAGGAACAAAGTTCTCATGTATGCTGACTGTGACATGGACCAACCTTAAAGAACTGTGGTAAGTGAAGTAAACGAGACAAATAGTGTTTGGTGTCATTTCTATGAGGTGTGAAAAACGGGTAAATTCACAGGAGCACAACAGTGGTCACTGGGCAGTAGAAAGAGAAAGAGTGAAGAATCCCTATGTAACAGCTACAGTGTTATTACTCTCTAGCCTGAGAATGTTCTAGAAATAGTGGTGGTGGTAGGTGCACAGCAATGTGAATGTAGCTGGAAATAAATTATACACTAAAATGGCTAACATGCTAAATATCATTACACACACACACACACACACACACACACACACACACACACAATATGAGGAAAATACATATACCAAGAGAAAAAAAATGAGTGTTAGCCAGAGCAACACCTTTTTGGATAGCTCCCCCATTTTGGTTGAACTGTGACAGTTCCCCAAACCACAGTAATCTGGTTATCAGAACTGAGGCAACTTGGTTTTCTAGAATCTTGCCCTCCCCACCCTTATAGCTAATTCAAAGACAGCCTGACCGCAAGTGCACACTGTAGACTACCATCACTCACATGACATTGAACCTCCTCATTGCTTCTGCAACCTGCAAGAAGAGATCTCCCGATTCTGCCACATCGGCCTGAACTCTCCTCTCTGGAGAAGCCTCTAGAACCTGTGCTGACTCAGTGACAGCTCAACCGTTTTCTTCTTAAGGAGAAAGGATAGTGAAGACAGTTGGTGCAGTTTCAGGTGCGCGCTATGAAGACCCCGCATGATGCATTTAGACAACGGAAACACAACCAGACGCTAGCGATAACCTAACCAAAAAGAACTGGCAACAGGCAAAATTCAATATGGCCAGATTTAAAAGGACATTTTAACAGTGGCACGGAGCATTATAGAACAATGCCATGTCCTTCTCAGCTCAGCGATTGACCTGATTGGAGTGATGAGCGAATGAATAAATGACAGACATACAGACACAGGTACAGAAAAGCTAGGATTGGGTGGGCTGTATGCACTCTGATGGAAATGCACTGGCTGTTACACAATAACCCAGAGCCTTGCATTTTTATTAGTACAGCATGGAAGGAGGAATTGGTAGGGACAGTTTGGGAGTTTTGGTTTCTTTGAAAAACACAGAAATACTGAGAATGTGTTCTTGTTTTAATCTCAAGAGTGGGGTATAGGGACGTTGCAGACTGTCCACAGTAGTTGACTATGATTTGCCTTGTGCTCTAGCAGAAGCGTGATTTTTGCCAGCTGCAGATAGTTTCTGGGATTGTGATTGTGTGATTGTGTGACACTTGGAATTCTGGGGACTTTTCAGAGGATCGATCTATCTATATCTCTATCTATCTCTATATCTATCTATCTATCTCTATATCTATCATCTATCTGTCATCTGTCATCTATCTATCATCTATCTATCTATCTATCTCTATATCTATCATCTATCTGTCATCTATCATCTATCTATCTATCTATCTATCTCTATATCTATCTCTATATCTATCATCTATCATCTGTCATCTATCTATCATCTATCAATCATCTATCTATCTCTATATCTATCTCTATATCTATCTATCATCTATCATCTATCTATCTCATCTATCTATCATCTATCTATCTATCTATCTATCTATCTATCTATCTATCTATCTATCTATCTATCTATCTCAGCCCCAAGAGGCAGGGTGAGTTGGTAGTTGGTTGTTGGTTGCTGTTGGTCTCATAGTCGTGCAAAAAGAAGAAATGCAAAGAAGAAACTGGATATCCAGACAGTGAAGATCAAACTTGCCCCAAGGAACTCGCTGCCCCTAATCAGCAGGAGGTAGTTTAAACAGTCAGACTCCTGACTTTATTCAGAGTTCTCTTTCCTTTCCTCTCTATCCTTTTTCCCCTCTTACATAGTGTTAGAGGGTTAAAAGGGTGGAAGAAAAACGGCTGAGAACTGTGGAAGTAAGAAGAACCTACAAAGTAGCAAAGGGCTTGTTACCAGGGTTAGCTGGTATCTGCCGGAGCTCTCTGTAGGGGAGCAGTCTCAGGTTAAGGCACGTAGGTGGAGGAAGCTGCAATTGTTACTTTTTGCTACACTGTCAACAAACATCTGCAGATAGACTATACAATGCACTGTCACCCTGGGGAAGAGGTTGCCATTCCCATGGTTTCAGGCACTGGGTTTCTGCCACAGCTGTACGAATAGCAACCTTATCCATTCACTCTGGGCTTCCTCCACTCCCTGCAAAACAGAAAGAACAGTTTCTTTTTTGCTTTTATCTTTTCCCTTTTTCTTTGTTAAGTAAGTAAGTAAGTAAGTAAGTAAGTAAGTAAGTAAATAATGATAAAATCAAGGAAATCTCTCAGAACAAGTAGGACTGTCTAATGATCACCAGCCATCATGTTTGAATCTTAGACAATGACAGACAAAGACAACAGTGAAAGGAAGGGCGTATTTAAAGGAGGAATAAGTTTAAAACTTGGAGAGTGAAGAAAGGCAAGATTCTTCACAGGATGTGGAATTCTCTCAGCGCCACCCTTAATTAAGAGAAATGGCAAAAATCCTTATACCTCCAGATATTTCTTGCACAAGAAAATTTGCAACTGCAAAGATAAAAGATTTTTTAAAACTCTTAGATAAAAATTAGACAAATCTAGACGTGAAGAAAAATTAAGTAGTCATTATATTTTTCGGTACACTGGAAACTCAAATGATTCTCTACAAAAACAATTTTCTTTTCTCTCTTTTTAAACTTCAAGTGTGTATCTTATAGGCACACCTGCTGGGGTCAAAGGACAACTTTCAGGAGTTGTTTCTTTCCTTGTTCCTTACTTTGAGGGTGAGACTCTCTTGTTTCTGCTGCCATGTGTACTCCAGGCTAGCTAGACACCAGACATCTCAGTGGCTCTCCTGTCTTAGCCTCCCGACTCACAGAAGCTGTGCTGGAATTATAAATGGGTGCTTTATGTGGATGGCAAGGATCAAAACTACAGTGCTCTTATTCAGTGGGCCACCCCCCTGTTCCTCAGAACACTTTTTAACTTAAGAGATCTATCTGTGCGGGACACAGTGTCACTTGGGCAGAATAAAGTATTTTGAAAAATATAAAGCTTTGTTTAGTCTTCAAAAATAACAAAAAGGGAAAATTCTTTACTCGATTAAAATGAGTAAAGTTTATTTGAGAGAAGTGAAAAAACAAACAACACAACACAAAACACAATGTGCTCAACAGGGAGGCTTCCAACAGCAGAGAAGTTTCCGAGGGCTCCAGCCAACAGTGTGATCAGACCCTATCAAAAGACAATCAGAACTAAAGCACAGAGAGCAACCTGATTGGCTACAGTGCAGTCAGAGAGCAGCCTGATTGGCTACAGTGCAATCCATAAAACCAATCAATTTGCTACAGCTAAATCCCCATACTACCGTTAAACTCCATATTGGTCCCATCCCTTGGGACAGAGCAGGAGGCTAATCTAAAGCTATAACTCTTACATTTTACTCAGCGGAAACCACAAAGATGTTTACAGAGCAATAGGGAGGAGAAAGAAAGACTCGATGCTGGAAGACCAGACTGGGGAGGCAGAGGAGGACTCTCAGATGTGAGCTGTGAAGTTAAGCTGAACCAGGACTCAAGAAGGCAGCTGGGCTCTGGAAAGAAAACTAACTGTCCAAACGAGACAAGGTCAGAACAATGTGAAGATACGATACTTTGTGAGAATATAGAACAGACAATCATCGACTCTAGGAAAAACAGAAAGATATCCAAGAAACACTTAGATCAAATATCAAGCAAACAAAACCATCTTGTGGTTTTAATTAACTTGGGTAACTTAAAGAAAAGAATATCCACTTGACCTTGAAACTAGGAACATTTTATTTTAGTTAGTCTATGCGTCTTTCCGCTGTGCCCCAGAAAAGGAAAGTAACACCAGCCTTGAGAAAAAACATGAAGTAACCAGAATACAGAAAAGCATGAGTTCCCTTTTGCTTCGTTTTGTTGTTGTTAAACTTTGAGTCAACAGTTAACTCAATACAGAAGTCTTCCCTGCTGGGGAAGAAAGTGGGAACGTTAATTTCAACATGATGTGAGAAAAGAAAGGTATTCTGTGGATAAGAGATGAAGTTATGGAATAGAAAGGAAATAATAGAAAGGATAAAATGTTTTCATTAAGTGATTCTGTGCAAAGTGGACATACCAAGACTTGAGATGCTAGGATAGCAAAGATTAAAGTTTCAACATAACGTACAGAAGAACTAAAGGTCGTAGTCTTAGAGGAAGACGGTGTAAAACAGGGCGATGTGAGTTACATGCTCAGGGTTAATGTTAAGGAGTCTACAGATAGGTTTAAAAGTTTGCTTAATGTCATTTGATGGCAGGATTTTATTTTCTCTTTCTTTTATTAACTATCTGTATACGTGTGTGGGTGTGCACGTGTCAAAGAACATGTGTAACAGTCAGAGGACAGCTCTTCAGAAGTCCCTTCTCTTGACCTGTTTCAAGGTGGGGTCTCGTTCTTCTGCCACGCTGATGGGACATACTTCAGGCTAGCTGGTCCTCAAGCTTTAGGAAGATTTTCCTACCCCCACCTTCCATTTTGCTATAAGAATGCTGGGATTATAGGTACCTACCACCATATCCCACTTGTTTTATGTGGGTACCAGGCTGCCACCTCAGCCACTGTGACTGCAGCCATCTTATAGACTCCCACAAGGATTTGTTCTAAGAAATCCACGACTGGATTATTTTGTCATTGTGCAAACATCACAAAATGTACATACACAAACCTACGTGCTATTACCTACACACACCAAGGTTACATGGCTTATGTGTGCATGCGTGTGTGTGTATGTATGTGTGTGACTGTAAGAATGTGTTTGTGTGCGTGTACCAATGCATTTCGGTTACTTTTCTCGTTCTTATAACTAAATGCCTATCAGATGTCGCAGCAGAAAGACTTGGCTTCAGGATCGTGGCTCTGGTCAGATTGCATCTGCAATCCGGAAACAGAGAAAGACAGATGCTCAGCTCAGTTTCCTGTTTTAAATACAGTTAAACCCCCGCCCATGGGATGGTGTTTCTAACATCCAGAGTGGTCTTTTCTCCTCAGTTAAATGTTTCTGAAACCTCTGTCGTAGAGGAACTCAGAGATGTGTTCCCATGGTGACTCTGAATCCCATCCAGTTGACACATGAACCATCATATGTGCACCACACACAGATACCTTTTAGTCTGTTGCTTACAGGGACACAATAGACAAAATAACAGGTTACATTAAGAATAAGAGAAAGGCGATCCTAGGAGAGGCAGGAAAGAATCATGCAGGTGCAAAATAAAACATTGTAAAATGTTTATGCTTTTCCTTATGTCTTCTACACGTTGCTCTTTAAAGATGTGTTTTATAACATATAAGGATGATTCATTGTTAGCTTTTATAACATATAAAAATGGGTCAGTGTTAGCTTTTCTAACATATAATGATGGTTCCACTCTCTCACAGGAAGTCCTTGCCTGCTTGCTCCATAACCTTATCTTGCCCCCGCCTCAGGACCTGGAACCTCCCACTTCCCACTAATTGCCCCATGGTTGGTCTCTCTCCTGTCTGCTTCTTAAGCATAAAGGCAACAACAAAAAGATGTGAATAGCATTCAGGCAAAGAAGAGAGGTGTCAGAACAAGGTGTGATTAATTTCCAGCTGTATTGTGCCGACAATAATTGTCAGGGCAGGTCAAGGAGAGCCTGTGTGTGCCTGCCAAGGAGCCATTCTTTTCCTCACCAGCTGCACTTGCTTGTCTGCTTGACAGCCATTCTCAGAGTGCAGTTCTTCTGGAGCAGAGTTTCATCGAATCTCCTTGTTAGAGTTGCAAATCCCAGCAAACTCACTGCAAAGACTAGCCATTGCTCCTCCCAGTGGAGTCTCATGCCATAACCAACAACTGGGTTTTACATGGCAATTTGTAGAACATGCTTAAACACATCACATCATGCATGCATGGTGGGGATCTGGTTCTCCTATTGGTGACCTCAGTTAGCCTACAAGAGGTATTACTGAAAGAGCGAACCCCTAAATGGGGAGCCGCGTCTCTCGCTCCAATTGTGGGATGGGGTGCCCCCAGGAACCACGAGTAGCCATTCTTGATGTAAAAGCACGAGGTAGCTTTATGAACGAGATCCCGGGTCTCAGCAGGATCCCGGGTCGACACGTATCTCACACAGGAGACAGAGGAATCGACCCCGAGCTTCCAAACTCGGGGGTTTATATAGGGAAGGCTAGGGGGGTTGGCGCGGTTACACACAATTGGCTAATTTCTGGCTCGGCTATAAGTGATTGGCTCATTTAAACATGGCAGTGAGATTACAGCACAGCAGGAGAGTACATATTGACTAGAGCGTACAGGATCTTAGGAGCTAGGGGTGTAGGATTTGAAGGACATCTGGTTAAGGTGTGACTCTGAGTAAGCTGGGGGAGGTGCCCTCCTGCCAGATGGTTTGGGTCAGTCCTGATAACTCGGGCTGGTTCCTGCATTCCTTTTCTTTATCTTTATAGTCCTAGTAGCAGGGCGGGGCTGCCTGGACTTGCTTTTCACAGTGTTTAGGCCTGAGTCTGAATTTTGAAACTTACTCTTTTAATTTTATATTTTTAAACCTTAAACTGTATAATTTTCCTTTCATTACCAAGGACCAGCCTCAGCTTGGAGAAGGGGTCCTGAGGAAAGGTGTTTGGGAGCAGCAAAAAACCAAAACAAAACACCAGAAGTCAATCTTGGGCACAAACCGATAGCTCTGTGTTCTGTTCTCTAGAGATTTCCAGGCAGCTCAGCTCTTGCAGACCAAAGCCTAATCTTTTATTTGCATATCAATTCAATAGTCCATCCCAGGTTCCCTTTTTATTATCCCATGAATCAGCATTTTATGACCTTGGTCCCTTGATTCTTAGAAAAGACAGCAAGTACATTTTTTTTTTAACATAGCAAATGAATTCAGAGGACTGCTTGCCTTTGTAAGCACAGACAATAAGCTAACTGGGTGGGATCTGGCTCCGAGATCACCATTCTCACCAGGCCTGGACCTAAACTAGCTCTGTCCCAGGCTGACCTTGAACTCAGAAATCTGCCTGCCTTTGTAAACACACAAAAATCTATTTAACTGGGTGAGATCTTGCCATGAGATCACTACTTCCTAAATCTCTTTATCTCCTTCCTTAATATATTTCTGACAAGCTGGCTTACAGGGCAGCTGGCTCTGTTCTTTTAGGTTAGGTCTATGAGGCCACTTGTATAATTCATTTTGCATCATTGTAATTTGCATATTGAAAGATTATATATTATTGAACTTGTGTTTTCAGAGTTCTTCCCTACAGCCATAAGGGCTGCTGAAGGGCTACACTTACCATTTTCCTGAGACGCAACCACAACCCCCAGACTCATGCTGCTTCTAATTATCATGGAATCATTAACCTTGGCAGGGAGAACATTCCCTGAAAGCTTTGGTGGGGAGAACATTCCCAAAGGAGGAACAGAAAGTAAATTATGTACATTATTATAATAACCATCGACACTTGTGAAGGCCTATCCCCAGCTGGATCTGCTCCAGGGGCGGGAACTGTGTCACGCCCTCCCTTCCGTCCCTTCCACAGGGGCCATGCAGGATTCAGAAAGGTATTGATAACTTAACTTGACTAGTTTGTCCTTTGGATTGCAAATTGCAACAGTATTTGCTAAATGATCAGCCCCGCCAAGTCCTCCCATCACAGGAATCTGCTTCTTAGAGCCTCATGGAAAACAGTTAATTTTAAAGCGAGGTAAATAAGAATCCCTAGGATGTTTGCTTAAACCAGGTGTTTGACTCATCAGAAGATACTCAGTATACCTTATCTCCAGGGACATGGGAGGTGGAAACAGGAGATTCACCCAGAAGCTCATGAGGCCTGCTGGTCTGGGATGGGCAATCTGGAAGAGACTGAAAGAGGAACTGTGCCTCAAAGAAAGCTGAGAGAGAGTTGTCGTCGGACCTCCACGCTCACACAGCATGATACATGTATGCCCGAACTTCCATTCACACACACACACACACACACACAGAGAGAGAGAGAGAGAGAGAGAGAGAGAGAGAGAGAGAGAGAGAGAGAGAATAATTAAGAATAAAAATATCAAGAAGTAATGAAACTAAATGATCTTAATAGTCATCCTATGTGTTGGGAGCTCAGCTGTCCCTTTGCACTTGTCTCTGCGAGCTCTCTGCCTGGGAAAGTCCTGCTTTATACTTGGTTTCCCAGTGCAATTATCCATAGCTGCCGGCTTTGCTCCCGGAAGCATCTCCAGGTAGACGGAATATTCGGTGAGCCCCTCTTTATTCGTCATCTTTTCCGAGGAGCTCTGCTTGCATGTTCCAGAACGAAGGGGCATTTGGTGATCCTCAACACTGGCCAGAGAGTAGAATTACTCAGGGAGTTTGTTAAAAAAATAAAGAAATCAAAGCCCCTGTTGCTGTCCCCTGTCTCCCCCCAAAAACTATCCCAACAATACTTTTAGCATCGGTCTGAAGAGTCTGGGTTTGGGGTGTTCCCGGGTGATTCCGATCATGTATTTCCACAGACCCCGGTTCGGAAAGTGGAGTCGTCAGTTGTGTTTCGCTGCGTGACTCTGGGTGGGTTACTCAGACACTCTGAATGTTTGCAGCATTTCACTGTTACGTAATGTGGGTCACCGCCTTTCTGGCCTCTGAAGTCAGTTTCCTTGCTGCCCATACTGCCTGGCAAATCAATATCACAGGCTTGGAAGCCTCGTGGCTCTGATTGACCCCGTGTTTTCAAGGCGCTGGGGTAAGCAGGCATCTAATATAAGAGAACAGCCAGAATAGAGTTTTAGTTTTTGCTCACGCTGCAGCGTAGAGTCCGTTCTCTGCCATGTTCTTTAAGGGATTCGCCCTTCTTCTGTGGAGTGATTCTAGCAAATGTCTTCATGTCTTGGAGTTTCCTGCAACGTCGGTTGAGAGATGGGTTGGTGGGGAGGGAGGAGTAAGAGTTTATATGGGCTACAGTGTCTACCATGTATGCCCACAATCCCCTGGCCTTACTACCTATGGTGGTTCGAATGACAATAAACTCTACAGACTCATAGATTTGAGTACTTGATCACCAGGAAGTAGCACTGTTTGAAAGGATTAGGAGATGTGACCTTATTGGAGGAACTGTGTCAAGGGGGTGGGCTTTGAGAATTCAGAAGCCCATCCCAAGCCGAGAGTATCCTGTGGATGAGAATACAGAAGTCTCAGCTACTTCTCCAGCACCGTGTCTGCTTGTGTGCCGCCATCCTGCCTGCCGTGATGACAAGGGACTAAATCTCTGACATTGTATGCAGGACCCAGTTAAATGCTTTCCTTTATGAGTGTTGCTGTGGTCATGGTGTCTCTTCACAAAAATAGAACACTAAGACAGTAACCTACAAGACATCATAAATTAGTAATCGAACTGCATGCCTGTGGAGAAAAGAGAAGTGGCTTTAAAAAAAATAACCATTAATCAAGTAACCTCGAAATGCTTTATGAAAGGGACGAACAATGCCTTGTTTGACGTGAGCATTCCATGGTGCTGCAGTTAGTGTGGGGAACTGAACAGAATCCAGAATGAATCTAGATGGGTCTAGGCATGCCTGCAGGGGATGACCGTGATGACATTAATTTGTGTAGGAAGACTCATCTCATTTGGGGGCAGGACCCTCCTGGAGGGGAGGTCCAGGACTCTTTAGAATGGAGAAGGATGGCTGATCATTCCCTTTTGGATTTATTCCTGTTTCCTGACCCTGAGTGGGATGTGACCAGTTGTTCCATGCTTGGCCTCCCCTCCCTTGGCCTCACATAAACCCCTCTCCCTTAAGTTGCGTTTGTCTGAATACTGTATCACAGCAAACCCAAAGAAACCACATCACACGCAATGATGTAGTTTAGGCTTATAGCAAACGACCAATGCACAATGCTTTGGTAGGTCTTGGTCACGCTCGCCTGCATAAAACTGGAGTTGTTCCCAACTCTCTGTTGTTCTAGGTCAGTATGGACCACCAGAGATCTTCTGCTCACTCTTTGGTGGGAGAGGTAATATGGAAGTCACATTATTCTGAAGGCGCTGGGGGCTGCAGTTCACGGCTGCTGGCCTGGCATGTGGTCACCTTTATGGAAGAAAGCCCTAGTTTACTCAATATGTAAAAGTTCGAAAGAAGTGAGGGACACTGCGGGCTCTGGGCTGTCATCTGGGGTCCTAACCAATGTTTTAGGTTCCAAGTTGCCTTTTTAGTCATTATCCCTGCACAATAAAGGATCCCAAATGGATCCCAAATGACCAGTTTTAAGTAGAATGTATTATCTAGTACAGTCAGACAAGTCATTGATGTGAGGTATAGCTATAGATTCTGACTAAAAGTCTTAGTCAAATTTTTGGACTTAACTAAGCCTAGAGAGTCCACAGCCAAGCTCACCCATGAGTTTGTTATTAGGTGGCCTTCATTCCTCACTGTCTTTTGGCTAGAGGTCTTGGTTCCTTGCCATGCACGGCACTCCATAGGGTTACCACAATGAGACAGGTGGCCTTTTTCAAAATGATTGATGATGGAGAGAGGGAAGAGAGGAAGAGAGAATAAAATAGGAGATAGAGTCCTTTTTTTCATACCCCAATGTCAGAGATGACATGATGTCACTTCTTCTCAGTCCTGTTACTCACACACACTGATATTGCTACAGTGTGAGAGACACAAAAGTGTGACCTGGGTTGTTGGGAGTTCTGGAAGTAGTGTTCAGTGCTGCTCTCCCTGTTCACGCTCAGGACTTAGAGCCCCACCCCAACCCCTGTGTGTGTGTGTGTGTGTGTGTGTGTGTGTGTGTGTGTGTGTGCGCTTAATTTTTCAGCCTTTATTAAGTTTTCCTGACCTCACTTTCTTGACCTCACTCTGCCCTATTCTCCTGCATCATTTGTACATCATGAATTCTTTGTCTTCTCCCTGCAACACTGAGCACACAGGTTAAGATTCTCCCGAAGGCAGAAGGGGAGAAGTCTCTGTTAGACATGATTCCTGAGAAAAAAAATGTCCTCTACCTCCCAAGTGCTGGCATTACAGAAATGAGTCATTATGCCCAGCTTGTACGAGTTCTTGGATATAGGGCTGGGTATTAAGGAGTAAAGGGGATGTCCTAGGAGTTGCATGAACTTGGATGAGTGAGCAGGGAGGAAGCCCGTGGATTCATCTGGGAGAGGGAAGCCATCACATTCATTAGTCCTTCCACTCAAAGTCAACGTGTTAAGTGTGTTCCTAGTGTGCCCAGTAGGTGCCCAGGACATCTAAATATCAACACCAACTCGACCAGATGTAGAATCACATTGAAGACACATCTACAACTATGAGGGATTACCTTGATTAGATTAACCGAGGTGGGAAGACCCAATTAAATATGGGTGTCACCATTCCCTGTGCTTGGGCCTTGAACTGCAGAAGAGAAAGTTAGCTGAGTAGGAGCGATCTTCTATGTCTGTGTCCTGAATATGGATACAATACTACCTCAAGCTCCTGTCAGCAGGACTTCCCCAACATGAGGGATTATAACTTCAAAGTATGAACTAAAATAAACCCTTTCTCCCTTGGGCTGAGTTCATTCAGGTATTTTATCATAACAACAGGAAAGGTAACTAAGATAGGCCTAAGGTAGGAGAGGCAAAGCAGGTGCTCTGCCAGAGACTCTCTATCCAAAAAGCACAGCCTTGATCTGCCCCATATACTGAGACTGTGAATAACATATGTTGTGCTTCTTTAAAAGAAATCCCCAGACCGATGATGGCAGGGAGTTTGTGACACACAGAGACATGTAGAGCCCAGGTGCATGGATACAGTTTTCTATGCATGAATCCTCTTTCTCTAACATTAAGAGTTCTTACTGTTGGGGGTGGGGAGACAGGAGAGGGCTGGGAGTGAGAATGGAATGGAAATTAGTGGGTGGCATCTCTGGGATGAGCCGGAGACCTGGGGTGATGGAGGGTATAGGGAGTCTATGGAGGAGACCGTAGCTGAGACTCCTATCAGTGGGGAATATGGACACTGAAGTGGCCACCTCCTGTAGCCAGGCAGGACTTCTAGTGGAGGGAGGGGGACATCAACCCATCCACAAAACCTTCAACCCAAATCTGTCCTGCCTACAATATGCACAGGGATAAAGATAAAAAATGACTGCTCCAACTTGAGACCTATCCCATGGGAGAGAGCCAACCACAGACACTAATGATACTCGGTTATGCTTACAGACAGGAACCTAGGATAACTGTCTCCTGAGAGGCTACCTCCAGCAGCAAATGGAAACAGATGCAAAGACCTACAGCCAAACATCAGGTGAAGGTCAGGGAGTCTTGTAGAAGGGGGTGGCGTGGGGGGCAGAATTGAGCTAGCAGAGGGGTCAAGGATACTACAAGAAGCCCTACAGAGTCAAATAACCTATTCTGATGGGGCTCACAGAGGCTGAACCACCAACCAAAGAACATGTAGGATCTGGACCTAGGCCCCCTACACATTTGTAGCAGATGTACAGTTTGGTTTCCACGTGGGTCCCCTAATAATTGGAGCAGGGAGGTGTCTCTGACTCTGTTTCCTGCCATTGGATCCCCTTCCCCCAAGTGGACTGCCTGGTTGGTCTTCAGTGGGAGAGGAAATGCTTATTTATGTTGGGACTAGGTGTTCTGGGATGGGGTGGTACCCAAGGGGTGCTTCCCCTTCACATAGGAGAAAGGTGGGAAATAATGGGGGGGATTTGTAAAGGTGGAACTGGGAGGACAGGAGGAAGGGGGGTTGCAATAGGGCTGTATAAATAAATAAAATGGAGTGGATAAATGAATTAATGAAGTAAAAGACACCCCATTGTTCTATAGAGTATATATTCCAGATTCATGGCTCCAGATAGTATGAAAACCTGCTCACTATAGCTAGGACACTCTCTAATGCATAGATTATATATAACTGATAAAAAACAAACAACAATTTTTTTTTTAAAAAAGAAGTTGAAGAGTCTCCAAGACCTAGATCATTGTGGTGCTTTGACTAAGAATGACGCTCCCCCCCCAAATAGGCTCATATATTTGAATGCTTAGTCACCAGGGAGTGGAACTCTTTGAAAGGATTAGAATAGATATGGCATTGTTGAGGAAGTATGTTACTGGGGGATTTCAAAAGCCCATGTCAGGCCCCCGCTCTTACTTTTGACCTATGGATCATGATCTAGCTCCCAGCCACAGCTCTAGCACCTGCCTGCTGCCATGTTCTCCACCACATTGATAATGGACTAAACCTCTGAAACTGTAAGCAAGTCTCCAACTAAATGCTTTCTTTGATAGAGTTACCTTGATCATGGTGTCTCTTCGTAGCAATAGAACATTGATTAAGACACTCATGTATACTTTTTTCCTCTATCCATTTTCTTTCCTTCACACTGAAACATCTGCAAAAGAACTTGATCCATTTTCCTCCCCTCTTCCTTCTTATTATAATCTTCGGAGACTTGAGCATTGCCAGCTCCACAGGAATCTTTGCAAGGTCATCACACTATGATAACATTTCCCTTCAGCAGCAGCTAACATGCTTGCTATTTTAATCTTTGTCAAAGGGACTGGGATTTTTGTTTTCTTTCCTATCTGTTCCTATGGTCTCTGGAAACAATCGTTGAGAAATAAATAAGCAAACACAGGAACACATGGAAAAGAAATAATGGGGAAAATATGTGAAAAATGAGTGGATCTCAGAGGTCAAAGCTGTGTTTAAACATAGACCACTGATTAAAGTTTTGGACAGACATTTGCTGGTTATGCAGATGTGCCCAAAGGCATCTTAAGCAAATGTTGACTCTAGTTGACCAAGCCTGACATTTCTTCCAGCCTTCCTGATGCCAGTCAGACACTCGTTTCATTGTGTATGTTTGAGGGCAGGAGAGTGCCCAGCAAAGAGGGCTCCATACACTATGGAGAAAAACAAAACCAAACAAAAAGAAGCACCAGGTATCAGTTGGAAGAGGTTAGGAGTTTCCCACAATGCAGTGGTGGCCAAGTCTGGGAACATTTAGAAAATATACATTCCTGCTCATATCTAGACTCTAAAAGCTCAGGGCTTGGATAAAGGTTTTCAACTACAACAGTTGAACCAGCATTTATATCAGTGAGGCTGATGGAGTCCAAAGGTGGACTTAAGTGTGAAGGACTTAGTGTCCTACACCAAGGAAGTCCTTCAGAGTTAAGGTTAAAGCACATGACTGCTGTGTCCATTTCTTGCATAAACAGGGAATTTATTCTGTAGCCTGCCAATTTGGCACCCATTCAGAGAATTAAATTCATTTAGCAAGTCAGAGAAATTTTCATTTTTTTCTCTAACATCATTTTAGTTACAGTAAACATCAATGGACAATGCTCACATCTTTTTATTAGAAACAGCATGGTTGCCACCCTACTGGAAACAGAGTATCAGTTGCATTTTCAACATCTAAAGATTCTTTACAGAGTATCAAGGCACCTTGCATTTTCAATGTCTAAAGGTTCTTTTGAGAATCGAACAATTGTACACACTTGCCAATTATAGTTAAAATGACACACAAATCCTTGGAGTTAGCTGGATATGAGTTCAAACACAGGTTCTGATTCTTGCTGGCTATACCTATGGCTGCAAGCCATTAATCTCTAGATTTGTTCCTATTTTGTGAAGGTAACAGTAACTGTCATAGAAGATGACAGTTTGAATGAGAGACCTCCACCATGGTCTTGGACATTAATATATTTTGTCCCTAGTTGTTGATGCTCTTTGAGGAAGAGTAGGAGGTGTGGCTTTGCTGTAGGAAATATGCCACTTGGAATGGACTTTGAGGTCTCAAAAGTCACATACCATTTCCAGTTAACTCTTTCTGCTTTCTGCTTGTCCCTGAAGATGAGAGCTCTCAGCTGCTGCTCCGGCATCCCCTGCCACCTCTGCTACCTCTGCTCCAACACCGCAGATTCTTATCCCTCTGGAACCATAAGCCAGAATGAACCCTCTCTTCTGTAGTTTGCCTTGGTCATGGCGGTTTTCCTCATAGCTATAGAAAATTAACTCAGACAGAGGATACGAGTGGTCACAGCGGAGTAGCCTATATAGACCCCTAAGTCATTGCCTGGCACATAGAGAGAAGACTCAAAGGGCTAGCTTTCAGATTATGATTATTAAATCTCAGTAGGATGAGAATGTCTGTGGGGAAGACAACTGAACTTACTCGTGCAACCCACTGCCATCTCTAAAGATAAAAGAAAAGACAGTTGGACCCTCCTCTGGGTCAAGTTCAAAAAAATTTTTTTTTAACTAACTCTGGGCAGAGGCAAGCCTACTGTCACCCTCCGCATCACAAGATGATGGAAGTATTCCATGAGAGAGGGAGTCGACATCGTATTAGGAGAAGAGTAACAATTATTCCAACAGAAAAAGAGGGCAACTTGGAAAGAGGCTAATCTTTATCGTACCTGAGTTTTAGTACATTCAAGGCAGCTACCTACAACCCGGAGATGGAATTTATGGCCTTTCCACCTCCCTATAGATTCTGGGGGATGGATAGGGCATAGGGATGGGATGAATCTCCAACCCTTCACATTTAGTCTGACTGTGTATCTTGCCAGACTTGAGAGGAGATGTGGTGGGTTCAGTGTGAGGGGATCCTAAGGGAAAGTAGGAACACTAGATATGAGAACTGGCAGGCAAAGAGCTTTTGGAAGATTCTGGTAGTGGAGAGCAGGAAATGTATGAAACATGCCTGAGTGGTAGCAGGCTAAGCCTCTTCTTGAAGACTAAGGCAGTAAAGCCTTGCTTAACCCTTGTATGATCCAGAGGAGTCAAAACAGTAACCTGAAAAAGATGCTAATGTTCTCTGTGATGTTCCAGGAAAGACAACCTGAAGACCTCTATCTAAATGTCATTGGGTCTTGGCACATGCCTTTAATCTCAGCACTTGCAGAAGCAGAGAAAGAGAGGCAGAGAGGCAGAGAGGCAGAGGCAGAGACAGAGGCAGAGGCAGAGGCAGAGAGGCAGAGAGGGAGAGAGGCAGAGAGCAGAGAGGCAGAGAGGCAGAGAGAGAGAGGCAGAGAGAGAGAGAGAGAGAGAGAGAGAGGCAGAGAGAGAGAGAGAGAGAGGCAGAGAGAGAGAGAGAGGCAGAGAGGCAGAGAGGCAGAGAGAGAGGCAGAGAGGCAGAGAGGCAGAGAGAGAGGCAGAGGCAGAGGCAGGTGGATCTCTGAATTTGAGGCCAGCCCAGTCCAGGACATCCAGAGTTACAATGAAACCCTGTCTCAAAACAAAACAAAACAAAACAGCCTCATGTCAGGCTGGGGCTGTAGCTCAGTTGGTAGTGTATTTGCCTCGCATGCATGAAACTCTGGGTACAAACCGTAGAAACACATAGACCTGGCATATCTTGTAACCCCAGCAGCTCAGAGTCAGAGACAGAAAGTTGAGATGTTCATGGTCATTCTTTCCTACATATCTGGTTTGAAGACAACCCAAAATACATGAAGCCATGTCTCAAAAATGTTATTTTTAGAATGCCCTGATTTCTTCAGTGAGGTTGAATATGGAGTAATCCCAGGGAATGTTGGGAAATGCCATGATTCCTGTCACTATTCCATGGGGACAGCCTACACTGCGAACTCTGACATGTAGAAGAGACCATCTATAGGCTATTGTCCCACACTGCCTATTTCTAATCCCACAGGGTTAGCCTGACTCCATAAGAGAGAGAGATAGCAACACCTCTTGTGGCCAGGAAATGAAGAGGCTCATTTCCTTTCGGAGTTGCTTGGTAATGTTTTGACAGACACAGAAGAACCACAGGCAGCCTAAACCATGTCAAATGCAGAGCCTTCCAGGGATACAAAATATGAAGTCTTGGAAGTTTGCAAACTCCCCTTCTCTGGAAACATTTTAGATAACAAAGACCATTGTCTGAGACCGTTCAGACTGTAGCCCTGCCTGACGTAAGAAGCTTTGCCGTTGACCCTCCCAGTCTTCATATATGAAGCTCTTTGTGCAGCACCCTTGGAAAAGCCACATCCATATAGTCTCATTTTCCCAAACCCTCTTATCTTGAACAAATGCAGATATCGAAGTATGTAGAAGTTAACTTCCTATGGTCACATTGTTCTTTGAGCAGAAGGCCCACACCCAGCCCACACTTTGACTCCAATCTATTTGTTTTGTAGGGAGACAGAAAGGAGTCCCCAGAGGTATCATCAAGTTTCCTGGGAAGCAGCGGGTTAGACATCTGGAGCTGCTTCTGGGTGGAGCTCGCATTACTGGTCTGTGTGGTTAGTTCTGGGTTCTAGTTTTTGGGGATAATATCTCAACACATGGTTCAGGCTGACCTCAAATTTATAATCTTCCCACCTCAGCCTCCCAAATTCTGAGGTTACGAACGTATATCACCAGAACTGTTAATGTGTGTTTTTAACACACTCAAAACAAAAACTCACAGCTGGAAACTGGAGTAATGGCTCAGTGGTTAAAAGTACTTCCTGCTTTTCCAGAGGACTCAGGACCATGTGTAACTCTAGTCACAGGGGACCTGACACTTTTTTCTGGCCTCCTTGGGCACCAGGCACAGACATATAGATGTTCATGAGTACAAAATACCTATATCCACTAACTAGATAAATTTTAAAAACCAACACACACAAGTCTTCAAGGCTGTGCATGATAGTATACACCAATAATTTCAACACTCAGGAGACAGACCTCAGAGAGTCATCAGTTCTGGGTTAGCCTAAGTTACACAGTGAGATCCTCTCTCAACATAAACATTTGTGTTGGTTTTTCCTCATATGATTTACTTCATTTACTATGTCTTTGTTCACCATAGTCCCCTTTGACTCCCTTCAATGCAAGTTACCATGCTAGGCATTTTGAGAAAGGGTAGAGCTGACTTTCTTTCTGAGTAGGAACATGGGAGGTGGGTCAGCAGGTCGGTAGGTCAGAGTTGATTACAGGCAGGCTCCTTCTGCCCTCTGAGAGAGGTGGCTTGACCAAGCCAGTTTGTATCATGGTCAGCAGTACAATTCAGGTGTCAACCATTGAGGAAGTTAGAAACTTGGGTTGTTACTCCTTCAACTCAACTCAAGACTCAAAACACTATCTCTTCGAACCTTCTTGTTGAAATGACATTTAAAATGATACCTGCTCACAGCACTCTGGCTTATGAGCATCCGGCTGGATTCTCGCCTATGTTCGTAGTACCCAGTGGTGTTGACATGTTGAACAATTCTCAGCTTTGTAGGGAGGAGGGGCAATGTTTGGGAGGGTGTTTAGATAAGAGGGAAAATGATGGTCTCTTGCTTGGACTCCCAATCTGCACAGTTTCTCAGACTTCAGGGTCTTGGAAAGGTTAGATCTTTAGGTGCAGTTCTTGAGCACATAGCCCTCACGAATGTCTTGTATACATTTAAATGTTCATTTGTTTGTTCTGTAAGACACAGAAGTAGAAGACTCAGGAAGAAGCAAGAAGGAAGGAAGATTTACCAGATAAAGAACAGACCAGATCATTAATGCCTGTGGTGAGAAGCCAGATCAAGGTTGGGGGAACTGTTTGTTTCTTTTACAAACACATTTTGTAAACTATCTGCATGTTTAGCTTCCCATAAACTGAAGATGTATGCCACCGGATACTCTTCAGTCACTTACTTAGATCCATTTAAGCATGCCTTTGTCTGTTTGCCACCATCCATGCAAAGAATGCTTTCGCCAAGTCGGTGCTCAAGTCACATGCTGTAAATCAAATCATATTTTGCACATCCTCGGGGTGCTTGCTACTTGAAGAACTTCTCCTTAAACACTTCATCTGTCAAACACACACACACACACACACACACACACACACACACACACACACACACAAAAAAATACGCAAACATCGTGTTTGTGTGCCATGCACTTATCTTGGCTTAAAACTGAATGCAACTGTGGCTTCTTGCTCACTACACTTACCATTCACTAAAATTCCTCTTTTCTCTCCAATGACTTAATGGCTAAAAGCCACTGCCCTAAATATCTGCCTGATTCTCAGACAGGAATACACCAGCTCCTTGTCAGCCACCCCACATATACAATGAGCTACTGTCAATAAGATCTCTGACATGTACAATGTCTGGCAAATGTGGTTTATTTTTAACAGTGTGAGGGAGGAGGGAAAGGACCCTCTGGCCTCTCCCCGGATGTCTGCGTGGGATATCGTTGCTCTGTTTTGAAGGACTCAGTAAGTGGGTGAAGTAGGGAGGGGAGGCAGACTGTTCAAGGCAAAGGGAGACTGGGGGAGGGGGAGGGGGACTAGACTCAGTTGGGAGAAGCCTAGAAGATCAAAGAACTGCTTTGCTGAAGTTAACTTTTCAGAGACCTTTCCAAAGTTCTCAGTTAAGCCAAACAAAAAAGACCCTGTTGCCTTAATTACCCACCTCATCAGGTCACATTCCCATTTTTGCTTGATCAGCAGGAATCTCACCCACATCTGTGGAGGCACCACCCCAATTTGTGTGCAAGAGCCATCTGCTTACTTTGCATCTGGAGCAGGTTGGCAGGGACCAACCTCCTTTGAAGAGTTTTCCGGTCATCTTGAACTTAACTACTACCTCAAGGCTCCTTCTGAAGAAACTTTCTGGTGGGGGCACTTAGTTTCCTGGGGCGCTGACTAACTAGCACCCTTCCAGGGAGATAAAAATTCTGCCTCAGGAGAGATGGGGCCCTGAGCATTCTGTCTGCATGTTCACACACCAGGCTCAGGCAGCCCAACTTCGCCTGCATGAGTGTTCATCATTCATCACAAGCAGAGATATGTGGGCAAGGATATACAGGACTTGTGGATGGTTCAATTCGAGTGGAATCTCTAACCAGTATGGAGACCTAACGTTCCAGGTGAGCCTAGGCTAAGGGACCACCCTTCAGGCATGTCTCTGGAAGGCAGAGCCACCTTAAGCCATGCTAAAGAGAAAGGAGAAATAATGACCCCTTTCGTGAGATAATGTTCTTTTTCTTACCAGAGTTTCCCTTCTCTAGAGCAGCTTTCTGAGGCTGGAGCCCTGCAGCTTTGTAAGTCTGGCCAACTTCTCTAAATTACTCAGAAAAGCTCTCTCCATCATGTAGCTGCCTGTCTACCATGCGTCTGACCTTCCTCCTGGTGGCTTTACTCAAACCACCCAGCCTTTACTCTTACCTCCGGCTCCCTCTTCCAGGCATCCACCAGGATTTACAGCCTGTCTGCTTTGGGGTTTTACTTTTTTTTTTTTTTTTTTTGGTTCTTTTTTTCGGAGCTGGGGACCGAACCCAGGGCCTTGCGCTTGCTAGGCAAGCGCTGTACCACTGAGCTAAATCCCCAACCCCTGGGGTTTTACTTTTAAATGCTAATAAAATTGTCTTGGAGTTTCCTTAGAAGTCTCTTCTTAAAATATTTTACTGATGAGATCAAGAACTCCAAGAAGGGACCCCAATTACCTGGGTAACATGAGGTGACTCCAGCAGGACTCCCCAGTTTTTCTGGTAAGAATAGTTGTATAACAGGAGACTATTTAATCAATCCAGGAAGAAGCTAATGCCAGGTTTAAGGCTACATAAGCATAAGGCACACGTATGCATTTAATTCAACATGAAGACTGAACTTCTCTCTGTGGCTTTGACTCTTTGTAGCATTGACTAGCTATTAGGTAGCACATTGACACTTCTTTTGAGTATCTTATCCTCAAAGGCAGGATGAACTTCTTCACAAACTGAATATGCTCATAGAGAATTCTGAGAGCCCATGAGAAGAACTTGGAGACTATGGGAAGAGCAGCTGGAGTCCCCACTTGTAAGAGGCTGGATTTTTATTTTCTAATATGCTTTGTGAAGCTTCATTGACACTACCGTGCTTATAACTGTGGAGAGGAAGGAACTGGGAAGGTTGCTCAGACAGTAAATACATGCATGGTGTCCCTGCGGCTCACTTCTGGGACAGGTATTTCTAGGTTCTTGGCCTTTTATCTGAGGAGTGAAAAATAATGGTTTATAGATTTGCAGAAGAAGAAAAATAAACTTCACTGGATGGAAAGCAGTAAGATTATTGAGGGATACACTCAAGATTGATAGCAGGAACCTGAATGAAGGCACCTGAAGGCCTCAGGCTACCACTTGGGTCTGGAGGAAGTAGAGACTAGGACTGAGGAGTTCTACTCAAGTGGCTCTCAATCTTGATTGATACCTTAGGTCACATGTTTATTCTTCCTACTACACATAACCCTCTAGTAGTGCATTTGATTTTAATCATATGATTCCCAACTATGCTTAGATAGAAATAAAATATGGTAAACACAGGAGATCTCTAAAAGCTCACTTGAAGGACAGAGTTTATCTTACGTGCACCTAAAACCATTTCGGGCTGGATGGACCTTTCTACTCCTCATACCTAGCGATGCTGAGAATGCACTTGAATAGAAGCTGTCTGTGTGATTGTTACTAAGGGTGGAAAATCTGTACTACTATTCTGAGATAAGAGCATATATAGCCTGAAGCAGGTTCTAGGGGAGTCTGGGGCTTCAAGGTGCATTTGGTTGGACAGGAGCACTGTGTGTGGAACACATGCAAGCCAAAGAGCTAGGTGGTCAAACGTATGTCATCAGACGAGGAAGGAATGAATAATCAAAAGCAAGTAGGCTCCCAGGGAACCAAACTCTCTCTTATGCTTGCCTCATGAACATCTGAGAACCACATAAGAAGAAAAAAAACAGTCCATGTTAGTGAGTGCTTGTCATCCAAGCTCTGGGGAAGTGGAAAGAGGCAGAGCCTTGGGAGTTGCTGGCCGGCCAGCCTGATCTACTTGGTGAGCGTCAAGGGCAGTTCCTGAAGACTGACACATTATCCTTGTCCTCTGTCTTCCATATGTTCTTGCACACATGTGCATGCACACCTGAACACACACACACACACGCACATGCACACAGCACGTGAAGAAGATAGAGAGCAATGGGATGGGACTCAATACACAGAGAAGATAATTAATGTAACAAATCTTTTGTTAAAGTAATTAATCACATTTCCATCCAAATGTTCATTCATTCCACTACCGATATTTAAATCAATAGTTAAGCAAATACATCTTACAGGAGAGCTTCCTACTTAAATCTGTGACTACGTAAGATTAAGAGTCTGATTTTTTTAAAGGTGTCATATGACACCTATCCCATACAAGTTGTAGCAATGGCTGCCATTAACTCTTCGAAAGGGCCGGTCTTGCTGTATGCACTTTGACAGATGTCACCTTGTTCAGTTAACCTTCCAAAGGATCCTACCAGACCTATATTTTTATGCCCATTTTCCTGACGAGGTAACGGAAGGATAATGGAATAGATGTGATTTGCTTTGGTCAGCTCTGCCTTCCTTCCTCCGGAGACAAACCTTTCCCTGAGTCTGTAAGGCTTTTACCTCAACTCTGTCCAATCGATCTCCTAGACAGGCTGATCAGAAACTCTATTCTGAGCACTTGCACTCTGAGTGGACATAGCATCCCAGAAGTCAAACACCGTGCAAAGCAGGATTGTCTGAGCGAAGTGCCCTAAAGACACAGGATATTGAGCATCCCTGCCAAGGTTTCTGGAGCAGCCCGACTTTCAGCTTCTTTTTGTTCTTTGAATGACCCTGTTTTCCTTATAAAAATAGCCCCCCTGGGTACCATGTGTGTTTTCAAGAGCTGGTTTCTACTCCTTGTAGTTCAAATAGGTTCAGTCATGGCTTAGACTCAAAGGGGGAAAGGTAGAACTGTAACTCAGATTTCAAAATCCCACCAGTGACCATGAGTCATAAATGGTGGTTCGTTTGCCTCTTTGCTTTAATTTGGGGGCTTTTTGTTATCCTCTAGCAATAGATTTTGTCATGGTTCTGCTTTGCTGCTAAAGGTTTTGGCTAGTTTCTCACCAGTACAGCATAGCCACTAAGTAGGGTTGTTTTTCTTTGTTTGTGAAGCTAGGGAAGGAACCCAAGACTTTGACCATGACAGCAGACGCTTCCCTACTGAGTTACAACTGCCCACCTGCTTTTTGTTGCTTTTTCTGATAGCACATTAATATATTAATATTACACTCCCTCTGGCACCGGGCAAGTTTCACCATCCGTCTAGGTGTCTGCCACCTCCTGCACCTGTGGTGTAAGGGGCAGGAGAGCATCCTAGTGATACAGGCTATCTTCCAAAAAAGGACGCCTTTTGGCAAAGTAACAGACAGGTCCTGCCCTTTTGAGCTTGAGTGATGAATGAGGTGGTCAGAGGAGCTTGAAGTTACGGAGATAGCTTAAACTGTTCCACGTCCTACGCGACAATGAACTGGAATGCTGCACCTCAAGACAGTGGAGAAATGAACCCTGAAGTATTTAGCACTCAAAGGTGTTTATGCTCCAGATGGAACCTTTTAAATATGTGCCCTCAATAAAGTCCTTTTGTAAATGGCAAACACCGAACCCGCCTTATATGTTATAAAAGCTAACACTGGCAAGGCCCTGGGTTCAGTCCCCAGCTCGAAAAAAAAAAAAAAAAAAAAAAAAAAAAAAAAAAAGCTAACACTGACCCATCCTTATATTTTATAAAACACATCTTTAAAGAGTAACGTGTAGAAGACATAATGAAAAGCATAAACATTTTATAATGTTTTATTTTGTATCTGCATGATTCTTTCCTGCCTCTCCTAGAATCACCAAGCCTATTTTTGAGCACCGTTAAATTAGGGACCAGGAGAAAGAGATCCCTGAAGCGACTCCAGATAAACTTCTTTTGGGCATGGTTTTGCTGAAGGATTCTTGAAGGCCTTCCTCCATCCCTGAAGTTAGTATATGGAGATCGTTTTCATAACAACAATTGTTCATTTATATATTTTTCCCCATTGGATGGTCACTTTCTTGAGTTAGAGGGACAAGGTCTTGCTGTATAGTTCATACTGGCCTTGAACTCACGACAGGGTGTTGATGTCCCTCCCTTCTGTGTTTGAATCTGAAATGTCCCCAACAGACTCAGATTTTGAGCACTGAAAGGCTGCAGGGCCTTGAAGATGGAGAGCCTTTAGGGCCTGGAAACTTCTGGCAGGGCAAGATGCCACTAGGGGTTTGTCTTTGAAGGTTCTATCTACCCCTGGTCCTAGCCCCTGCTCTGTCTCCTTCCTGGTATGCATGACCTGAATAGGTCCCTTCACCATGTTCCTGCCATTGCAGACAGGACCGTTCCCCCATGCCGGTGAGCTGAGATGGGTAAACTATGAATCAGAAGCAGTCTTTCCTTCTTTAAGCTGTTTCTGCTATGGTTTTGGTCACAACACTGCAGAATTTATTTGATACACTGCCTGAGTCCCCAGAGTGCTTGGATTAAAGACGTGCCACTACACCTGGCTCTGAGCTGTGACAATCTCAAGGTCAAGGATTAAATCTCATTTATCTTTGTTTGTCCCATGTATGGCTCCAATAATCACTCAATTTAATAGAGCCCTGCTTCCCACAGAACCTTCCTTCCTGGGCGGTCAGGCCAGGCTCCATTTTTAGTGGTCAGGCTGGGTCTCCACCGGAGCAGTACATCCTAGGCCTTGGGAGCAGTGACTGAGAATCCCAAGACTGACAGTTTTACTCTTAGTCCAGCCTTATTGACCATCAGCAACTGGTCAGTACGTTTTGTAAGCGCAAACAAGTGCGGAGAATTGACTATCGGAATGGTAGTGTTAGGTCTAGGGTTCGTGGGAATCTGTTAAATAGCAGGGGCTTAGAAGCTGCGGTCTCTGTTGGCGCCATGGGTACGGTTTGCCAAGTGTGAGCTTGCTGAGTTGGCAGTGGAGGAGCCTCCGGGTTCCCCCTTTAGCTCTTACAAACCTAAGCTCCGAGGCAGGAGGATCCCGCTGTGGCGAACACACATTCGCCTTGTCTGCGGTTCTCGCGCCTTGAGGCACTTAAGCTTTGCAACCAAGCTCTTTAATTGAGCACAGGTCAGGAACTAGCACATGTGTTTCTGGGTCTCTCTAATCCCCCGACTATATATTATCGGGGCTGACAGAGGCGAGGGCTACAGCTCGCATTTTTGTGAGATTATGCAATTTGTGTCTTCCTTGAAGTCCCATGAGAATCCTGGGAAATTTTACAATTTCAACGCTTTTCCTTTCCCGAGAAGGACATAGGATTCCGTTCTATTCTTCGCCCAGCTATTCCCCTACTCCCACCCCCATTAAAAAAAAAAAAAGAGTCCTTTAGACAAATAATTCAGAGAACTCACAGAGTGAAGGTATCTGGGAGGGGAAAGCTGATAGGATTCCCAGGGCCCGAGAGATGCAGTCTGCACTACTTCAAGGACTGAGTTAGCCCCTCACACGTTTTCAAATGATGGAATAAAGGAATAGGAGACCATACCCTCTCTCGGGTGACTGACAGAAAGAGACCCAGCATGAAGGAGGGACAGAAAGACAATGTAAATGGAGAGATTACAGAACTGAAAAATGTATTGTGATTCCCAAGTGAATAGGGTATTTCATCTATGATGGGGATACTCTGGAAGGACTAAGAGTTAGTTCTAAGTCCAGAATTCTCTCGCAGGGAGGCAGAGTCCTCAGACAGACCGACCTCAAGGATGTATTCAAGCCCGCTCTCCCCATCCATAAATGCAGCCTCCGCGGTTCCTGGCGGGCACTTTCATATGCAAATGTAAAGTTGGTCCCACCGAGCTAATCTGGTCGCTATTCTGCTTCCCTCCTGGGTCCAGGAGAGACTTGGCTGGAACACCAATACCGCCCTGCAAAAGGGCGGTGTCGCATCACCACGGCTGCATTTGAGAAAAAAAAAACAACTGAAAAAAAAAAAAAAAAAAGCAAAAAGGGAAAAACTCTTGATAGCATTTCCCCCTCCGAAGGGGCGGGTCAGTTATGGACTTTCTTTGGCTTCCACGCTATTCAAGGGAAACCCATTCAAATGGAACTGTGCCCTGCACCTCGCACCTCACACCCTACATCCCCGCGCTCGCCCCGCACCCCGCACCCAGCATCCCAGCCTGAAGTTCGCTAAGGAACTCGTTGTGCAAAAGAAAAACAAAAAACCAAGGGGATGTCTTTCCAGGCTCTTGCAAATCCACAGACAACCCCCCCAACCCCCGCCGCCGCCGAAATGCTGTCGCATTTGTGCTAATGGGCAAATTTTGCTCTCTTTGGCCCAGAAGCCACTTGTCCCTGAGCTCAGAAAAGAAGATGTGGGCCCTGGTTATGCTTTCAAATTTGCTGCTTTTGCTCCCTTTGCTTCTGGCGACCGTGGTTAGATTTGCCACGGGAGATTGAGAGGTCTTCAGGGCTGTCAGCAAACTAGCATCCCTCCTTTGTGAAGGGGTGACAGGCCTTACAAAGGGGCAACCTATGTTATCTGCTCTTACTGGCTGCCGACTAAAAGACCATTCGAACGCTTTCCCACGGAACGTGTGCTAATTGAAAAACATGTATATGACAAGATTGGAAAACGGAGAGGGAGGGTCTCCCTAAATTCCACCACTCAGAGGTAATCACAATGCATACTTGTGGAGTCTCTCTTGTTTTTCTTTCTTCCACATATAAATTTTTATTTCTGAGTTTAAAAAGGAATTTTGTACATGTGAGTGCATGAGTGTGTTTCTCTTGCTCACACAGAACTCTGTGGTTCTACTTTTGACCTCCCTCGGACTTCCTCAGTACTTATACCTTACCACCCACTCTTGACTTGCCAAGCTCTCTCCGACTGGGTGCTAGGCCTGCAGACTCATTCCTCTTGGCCACCCAGCCTTCCAGAAGCCACACTGGAAGTAACCAGAGTTCTTAGGTTCAAAGCTTGGGCTTCAGCAGTCCCAACAAGCTAGGAAGAACCAATAATAAATGGCCGAGACAGGAGATTCATCCAACATGGCCACATCTGCAAGAGGAACGAGTGGCCAGTGACTCCCCACCTCAGGTCAGCCTCCAGAGTACTGGCATGAGCTTCAGGCTGGGACTGAGGAAGAATGAGAATAAGGGGCATAAGGAACACATAGGTAAGGGGGTCCTGGTCTTAATGGGGTGTGGTTCGTCATTGTCCCAGTTCTGATTCTATAAGGTGGTCAGAAGAAATCCCTATTGCTGGGACCTGTCATTGCTGGACCCCAACATGCTTACTCCAAGAGGAATCACGTCTGCTCCAGGTCGCAGCCTGAGCCCCGTGGAGAACTTCTCTGACATTGCTTTGTCTGTTCCAGGACCCCAAGGTGACTCGGGAGGAAAGAATATTGACAATGCCTTGCCTAGGTGCTTCAGTCAAAATGAAGAAGACAAAATGGTATCAGAGATGTCGTGTTACCTCTGGGGGGCCGGAGGGCAAAAGTGAGGGGTCCGTGTTTCTCAGCAAAAACAACTTCTACACCCCTGCTTCCTGTATACAGCTATCAGTCTTTCTTCTCTACCTGCCTGCCAGCACGGGCCTACTTCCAAGTCTCTTAAAACTTTGACTTTATTTTTATCTCAGCAGAAGTTGGCAGTAATGTTTTTAGTACTTGTAAAGATTTCTTTTCCCCTCAATCTTACAGAGCTTTTCAGCTTCGAGGGTGTTTGTAATTGTTCACTGGAGGGATTTCACTGCTACTCCAGTTAGACTTTTGCTAGGCAATCCCAGCCTCTCTTGTCATCTTCTGTCAGCATCTCTCAATGGTCTTTTTTCAGTAGAGGACCTCTTGGCTCCAGGTGCAGTAAGTGATTTACAGTTGAAACTGGACATATCGGGGCTGGAGAGATGGCTCAGAGGTTAAGAGCACTGTCTCCTCTTCCAGAGGTCCTGAGTTCAAGTCCCAGCAACCATATGGTGGCTCGCAACCATCTGTAATGAGATCTGGTGCCCCTTTCTGGCCTGCGGGCATATAAGCAGGTGGAACTATGTATGCATAATAAATAAATCTTAAAAAAAAAAAGAAACTGGGGGACTGGAGAGATGGCTCAGTGGTTAAGAGCACCGACTGCTCTTCCTGAGGTCCTGAGTTCAAATCCCAGCAACCACATGGTGGCTCACAACCATCTGTAATGAGATCCAATGCCCTCTTCTGGTGTGTCTGAAGGCAGCTACAGTGTACTCATACAATAAAATAAAATCTTAAAAAATAAATTTAAAAAAAAAAAGAAAAGAAACTGGACATTTCAGGTGTTGGGTTCTAAATACAGCTCATTATCCCAATACATTTTTCAGTTCTGTAATCTCTCTGTTTACTTTGTCTTTCTGTTCCTCCTTCATTCTGGGTCTCTTTCTGTCAGTCCTATTTCTTTATTCCATTGTTTGAAAATGTGCGAGGGGCTAACTCAGTCCTTGATGTAGTATAGACTGCATCTCTCAGGCCCTGGGAATCCTATCGACTTTTTAAAGTACAAATTCATATATATGTGTATGAGTTTATATCTTTATTTAATAATATAAAATATATTCCTTTATTAATTTTAATTCTTACCAAGGGATCATCAAAGCCTATGCTACTATACTGCAGTGGGTTTTTTTTTTAACTCAATATGTAAATAAATCCAAACATTTTGTATTTAGGAAATTTCTCATTGATTTATTAGCGGTGTGTCACAGTTTCCTCCAGGTTGTGATCTTCCCTCAGTGAAGGAAAGAAGTAGTTCATAATATATAATACTTAGGAGAGGTGATACATAATACATATGAACTTAGGTTTATAACCACTTAGGTGGTTTATAATACATAATACAACTCACAAGTCTCAGGAAGTTCCAGAAACTTACAAGATATGAAAGCAGTGAGCAACTGCCATGAGAAAGCCAGGAGGCCAAGCTGCTGGGAGATTCTCTAACTTGTGGACCCACCTACAAGTCATGCCAAGAGCTCCAGGATGCAGTTTTATGAAGTGTCACCTAGGCTGGAGTTAGCTTGTCAGTGATATAGCTGTCTTTGAGTTGTCCCCGCTCCCGTAAGTAACTCCAGGAGGCAAACTGGTTCACCAAGTTGCTTTGACTACTTTGGCCAAATCTTTCCTGAGCTGTGTTGTTGGTTCCTATCCCGGCTGAGTATATGTATGTGTGTTGTGTCTCCACGAGATGACCCTATACAGACAACAGGAAAGAGTTGGGACCAGCTAAATGTGGACTGTCACTGTTTCAACATCCATTTAGACTTGTCATTTCCAGTCTTTTCTTGGTTATGAATTATTAGTATTCTTATAATTATATTTTTGTGATAAAACTCAGGGCAGGTTCCCTCTGATGTCAGTATTTCTAAGCAATAAGAAAGCAACACTAAGTTCTCATACAGAATGAATTTGAATTATCTGTAATGCTTGTGTGCATGTATGTGTGGAAATCCATGCATGCATCTCTATGTATCCATCCTTAGTTGGTGTATAACTTTTATTTAGAGAGAAGCATAATTTGTATCCTTATGGAAGCAAGATGGGGAAAAGTGCAAACACGCCTCCCATCAGTTCATGTGTGATAACTGTCCTACTTTCATCCTGTTGCTGTGATAAAACACCGGGTAAAAGCAACCGAAGGGAGAAAAAGATTCTGTTTAGCTTTCAGGTCCCAGCCCACTAGAGAGGGATGTCAGGGCAGGAGATCAAGCACAAACTTGGAGGAACACTGCTTGTTGACTCCATCTCATGGTTAGTCTCTCTGTCTCTGTCTCCGTCTCCCTCGCCCTCCTCTCCTCGTCCCCCACTCTCTCTCCCTTCCTCCCCCCTACCTCTCGTGTGTGTGTGTGTGTGTGTGTGTGTGTGTGTGTGTGTGTGTGTGTGTGTGTGTGGTGTATACACCACATGTATACAGGTACCTCTGGCTAGAGGGCATTGGATCCCCCCTGATAATGGAGTTACAGGCAGTTGTGAGTCACCTGAGTCTGGATTCTCTGCAAGAGCAGCAAATGCTCTTAGCTGTAGAGACATCTCTCCAGCACCCCATTCCCCCTACACAAGCTAGATTTCTTATCCAGGCCAGGACTACCTGTCCAGGGAATTGTGATACACACAGTGTGCTGAACCCTACAGCCATCAAGACTTTCCACAGAGTTCCACCTACAGGCTGAGCAGATCTAGGCAATCTCTCAATCGAGACGTCCTTCTCAGGTGACTCTGGGCTGTGTCAAGTTGACAGTTAATGCTAACTAGGGCAGTCATGGAGAAGTGGCCTGCAAATGCAGATTGTATAGTAAAATAAATACCCCACTTACAGTATGAAGCCTGGATTTGCTAACAGCGTTCTAGTTAAAGGTATTCGGGTTAACCATTCACTGGAACGAACTATCTGAGTTCCAGGTCCTAGACCTGATTTTTATATTTCCCAGTACTGAAGGGTGAGGGGTGTGGTAGGGTGTCTGTGCCACACCAGTCAGTGGTATGGTCTCAAAGGAGAAGAAGCAAACAAAGAGAAAAGGCCACCAAGACTGAACATAGGTGTCCCTGACACCCAGTCTCCAGACCTGCATGACTAGAGGCATCGCCTTGGAGGGCAGTGGAAGAATTCTGCCCTCCCTTGGCCAGGCCCTGCCCTGGAAGGGAATGAGAACACAGAGATGTGCTTCCCAGGACTGAGCACACAGTCACAGGTGCTTTTAGAAATCCTTAGAAGGAGCTCTTGGGAAGCTCAGAGCATTGGACTTTCCACAGCTGGATCCTCTCTTGGGCCTCGTCAGTTTTAGGTCTAACTTCACACAGGCCCTGCAGAATGAGGAAGGAGATCGAGTGTGCGGAAGCCACCATTAATGTTACTCTCAGTGTGGGTTCTTTAATTCAGACCCAGCCACTCACACACACACACACCCAGTAGCCTATAGGGACGTAGAGAATTCATTTGCAAACGCAGAATTAGCCCAGGACTTCTATCTCCCTCCCTCCCATCCACAAGATCCGCTTGTCTGTTATGTTTAAGGCCAGTGCAGTTAGGGACAGAGTCTTACATGTGGTTCTTAGATTTGAAGTGCAACCTTCTCTGACCGGGTTTGCCTTCCACGCTTTCTGTCGCCTTGCCTGCCCCTTACCCCTCAGGACCGCTCCAGAAAGGATCTTATCTCCACAGCTCCAGCCCATAGCTGCTGACACTGGGACCCAGGCACCTGACCCACATCCTGACCACATGGGAACTTAAGCAAATGGCTTGCTTACTCTGACCCTTAGCTTTATTTAGTACGCCATCCTCCTTCAAAAGCTTCTGAAATGTGAAGCACTGTGCCTGGTGTGTGTGTGTGTGTGTGTGTGTGTGTGTGTGTGTGTGTGTGTGTGTGTGTGTTTGTGTGTTGTGTGTGTGGTCTGAGTGTGTGTGAGTGTGGTATGTTTGTGTGTGAGTTCGGTATGTGTGTGTGTGTGTGTGTGTGTGTGTGTGTGTGTGTGTGTGTGTGTGTCCATAGTTGAAACAGTATCAAAGCATTATTTAGATACTCCTTCTAGAGGGGACATTAACGAAGTAAATAAAGAAAAACCAGCCTCAAGACAAAGAAAATAATTATAATTATCAAGTACCACTGTGCCAAATATGTCTGTAAGTTTATAATTATTCTTGGTGTTTATTTTTCACACTCAAAGACATGTACACATGCATACATGCACACATGCACAGACACGCACAGACATACACACACACATACACACACACACTCCAATGTAGCTGCTATTATCCTGACTCCCTAATATCATGGAGTTTAGAGCGAGGTAGAAAAGGAATTCTATCCCCAGTTAGTCCCCGTCCCTCCCATGGAATAGAGTAGGGTATGAGGCCCAGTTGCAAAGCATGGAGCAAGAGTCTCCCAGAAGTCTCAGTAGCTCGACCTACTCTAAAGTCCTGTGGTTTCATGACCAGCAGGAAATGGAACCAAACTGGAACATGTGGGCTTGTAGGTGAACTCTGTTCCAGCTCCTTGAGCTTTCCTAGGTTTCTTTTCTCTTCACTTTGACTCTCTCTTCCTCACCTGACACAGCTCAGGGCATTTGGTTTTGATTGGTTTTGTCCTGGTGTTTTCCAGAAGCTGTTTCTCTGTGTAGCTCTGGCTGTCCTGGAACTTACTCTGTAGATCAGGGTGGACTCGAACTCATCCACCTGCCTCTCCCTCTGCCTCCAGGGTGCTGGGATTAGAGGCATTCACTGCCTAGCAAACTCAGGACATTTGTGAAGACTTGCTTTTTGGGTGGAAGACCCTATAGGTTACATGCTGGTCACAGAGACAACAGCTCAAAGTAGTCCCCAAAATGGCTTAAAAGAGTGATGATAACGACCACTGCTTGGGGACTCTCCTGTATACCCATCCTTGCTGTGTACTCCACGTCTGTCCTCTCAGATTAGCCTGAAGTTTCTAAATATTCTGCATCGCTGATGCCATGCCTTCTGAGGTCTGGTCCTGGCTGTAAAATTTGATACTTGAATCCTTTACAGCACAGTGTTCCGTATGACACGAGTCTGTAATAGTGGTCTCTGCATGGCCTTCCTGGGTTTGAACCTCACTCAGCTCATCTCCTCACTGTGTGACTCGAAGCCCATGTATTTGTTAATCAAGTAATTGGGAGGTAGGGAAACAAGTAAATTGCACAAGGCTTTAACAAACTACTGGATGGTCTTAAGTCCCCTGAGAGCTGTCTTCATGCATTTCTTCTTATAAAGGATGATATTGGTGATGGCTGGGTCTTTTCAGTCATGTTTATATCTAGTTGGGATGTCCTAATAGGAAAACCTCTTCTTGCCTGTTTAGCCATTAGGGTCTTTAATGTATGGAACCATATCCTCTGTAAATAAGAATGCTTTGGCTTCTTCTTCCCTTCCTGTTTGTAGCTCCATTGCCTTCTCCTTCCGTCTAATTCTCTAGCTAAGATTTCGAGTGCGATGCTGACCAGGAGGGAAGAAGGAGGGGCATCCTTGTCTTGTTCCTGATTTTAATGTTTTGAGTTTTTCTTCGTTCATCATCATGTTGAGCTCTTCCATAGATGGACGATATATTTGAATCTTTAAATATGTGTGTTTAAATTGGAGTGCCCATGGAAGGCAGGGGACTGGTAATGGGCCATGGGGCGGGAAAACTTCAAAGGAGGGGAAGGGAATGTGGTGGTGTGGAAGCAGGCTCATGGGGCAGGAAGGGTTGAATGGGGTGGGGTGGGTGGAAGGGCAGGTAGAAGGATAAGCATAGGGAGGGTAATTAGCATGACCGACCCCTGAAACTGAACATGGAAACCTAGAAGCTTCTTCAAATATATGCGTACACATATGTAAAGGTGTTTAAATGGAGTTCCCCCATAATGAAGGAATGACTCCCCAGACACCATAGCTATGAAATCCATATGACAGACATAGATTATCTCTCTCTGAGTTGTCTCCTGATCAAGGCATATCCTGGACATCAGGCAAAGTGAATTCTTACTGTCCATGCACCCCAACCCTCACATTCTATGTTCTGTGAGAAAACTGAGGTCCAGGCAGATGAGTCACAGGGGATGGGAGCCCAGAGGGAGGCTCCCTAAGCCAAGCCCTCTGCTCTCTGCCTTCTTTTTCTCCACACACTTGATTCCAGTGCTTTGGAGATATCATGGGCTGTACTTACTGAAGCTCTGGCTGAAGAGCAGCAGGTACCTGAAAGGAGAGAGGGCTAGGGAAACGAGGTGTTTGTCTTTGTAAAATGAAATCCTCATTTAATGTTTAGATTCACTGGAAAATACAGAGGCCTGTACTGTGACAATAGAACCCAAGAGCCTATGCTTTTGTCATCTAAACTTGGCATTTTATTTTTTTTTTCTCAAATGTCTCTTTCCTATTGTAAGATGCCACCTAGAAGACCACGTCACAGGGCTGGAGAGATGGCTCAGTGGCTTAGAGCACTGACTTCTCTTTCAGAGTTCCTGAGTTCGAATCCCAGCAACCACATGGTGGCTCTCAACCATCTGTAATGAGATCTGATGCCCTCTTCTGGTGTGTCTGATGACAGCTACAGTGTACTCATATATAATTCATTAATAAATCTTTGCCTGGGAAAGTGGCTCAGTGGTTAGGAGCCTTGGCTGCTCTTTCAGAGGACCCAGGTTCAATTCCCGGAACCCACATGGCAGCTGACAAATGTCTGTAAATATATAATATCACATATTATAATATATATATGTATCATAGAGATGAACCTGGGCATGTCGGATGGAAACCGTCATGAAAGATCAGATACCATGAGTCTAGTCACACAAATGCTCCACAGGAAGAACATCCACAGACAGAAAACAGATCCCTTCTATTTGCGATTGGGAATGAGGGGCTACTTGCTGATTACTTAGAGTCGGGCACTAAAGAAATGATAGCTGAGAGGTACAACGTTTCTTTCAAAAATTAAGGAAATGTCCTAAGAGTGTAAAGACAGTTGTACATCTCAGTAAATTTTTTTTTTTTCGGAGCTGGGGACCGAACCCAGGGCCTTGAGCTTCCTAGGCAAGCGCTCTACCACTGAGCTAAATCCCCAACCCCCACATCTCAGTAAATTTAATAAAAATACACGAATTATTCACTTAAATGAGCAAATCATATGTTGCATAAATTGTCTATCCAAAAAGTTGCCTTAAAGCAGCATTTCTCAACCTGTAGGTCATGACTCCTTTTGGGAGTCAAATAACCCTTTCAAGGGTCCAGCTGGCTGGACACTTTGCTTTAGATGTCTGGTTTACTTGGTGTGGGAATGATCGAGGTTCACATCGTTCTGACATACTGGGTGACCACACTGAAGCACTCGCACGGGGTCTAGAAGTCACTACAGTGCTTTTGTGTGCTTTCTGACTAGGCTGTGCCTTGCTAACACATAAACCTACCTCTGTTGGGTTCACAAAGAGACACGCAACGGGGAAGGAAAAACATGAAACATTCTTGAAGTGGAAACTTAAGGGTTCATTGGAAAGCCAGTTGTGTCGGATGGTGTTTTGCTGGGGCGAACACCTGAGGGAGTGTTTTTCCTGAGGTGGACACAGGCTCGTGAAGGAACATTTCACTGAAGCAGACACAGGAGTGAGGATGTTCTGCTAAAGCAAACACATGAAAGGACCCGTGATGAAGGATTCTTTGCTAATGACATGCGTGTATCGGTCCACCTTACATTGCACAGGTGAGCTGCGTTTGCTGGGATGCCACAGGGACTCGGGCTGATGGGGTGCACATGCTGAGGTGAGACGTGCTAAGGCAAGGCCTGGGCTGAGGCAAGACTCCTGGAGGACATGTGGTGTTTGGAGGGTATAAATAGGATTCCACAGAGTGATGGAAACAGAGCCTGGCTAGCTGTGCAGCACTTGTGAGTCTCAAGTCTCTACTGATCTTTGCTTCCCTGAGAGAGGCACAGCCGAGATCTTATCCTGGTCTTCCTGTTGGTCCCTCCTGCAGAGGCTGAGGCCTGGCTGTCTCCGCTAGGTTGTGTCACCGCTGTTGTTAACCCAACTGGACCAAACTGGATTGCTGGTGTATCCAGGAAGTGTTTTCAAGTGGATCTAGATGCCGCTGCTGACCTTCCAACTGAACTGCCGATTTCCAGATAACATAGATGGAAGTTACTCCAATGGACCTTTCTAAACAGGTCCAAACAGACCTACTTCCCCCGTATCCTTTCTTCCCCACTACCTCCGGTGGGTGGTGGACTAGAAGGGAGATTAAAGCATTTTAGAACCATCATTAAAGGTAATATTTGAAAAAAAATTATAGTTACACAATCAAAATGGAAAGCCACCTGAAGTTAAAATGTGGGCCTAGCCATCTCCAGAGAGAAAAGCTATATGAGAGAACAAACCATCAAACACGTGCCCACAGCAACCCCACGCCTCACAGCGCTCTATCCCGACGTGTAGCTGACCCTCGTGCCTCTGCCTTCCATCCTCCATTAGCTTGGTTACCATCTCCTCTCAGAATCTCTGGTCCCACACTGTTGAGCCCCAGGCTCAAAGAAACGAGCTATTTAAACATCAGAGCCAGATAGCATAAGGGAAGCTAAGCTTGAAGCCTGTGAACTCGAACTTCTTGGCAGATTCTGACCAGCAAATACTTAACACTCTTACCGAGCATGGATTAGCTCATCACTCATCTGCAGAGTTGGCCCAGGGTGATCGTTTACTTCCACGTTCCATCTGCGTCCCTGCCGTCCCTATGAAATGGGCTTGGCTCCCTACCAGAGACGGGTTTTCAAAGAAAACTCGAGGAAGCGGCTCCAGTGTTCGTCACCACCTGGCAGGCTGCTCTTTGCTCAAGACGGGGTTGCTTAAATACAACAAAAGTGTTCTGGGGTGTGGGAAGCTCTGACTGTACCCTGTGAGTGGGGGGTCAGAGGCACGCCAGAAGCAATTTTTCCCCGTCATGAAGTCACACGCCAGGGTGATGTGAGGAGGGAGATTGGGGCTTGCTGGTTCCAGGGTCAACAGGAGGAGACGATGTGTTTGGGGACAACTGAGAGAGGAGGAAATCTTCCAACCCAAACAGTTTCATTATTTTCAGCCCAGACTCTTGGAGGTTAGGGCTCTTTTTTTCTGTTGGACTGTCTATCTGAGATTGACACCGGAAGGAAACATGAAAGGCAGAGCTGGGAGGGGATCTCTGTGAGGGAGCAGTTCCAGTGCAGCCTTTTGCAGGGTTCTGAATCGAAATCCCCAGTTCCAGTTTGCACTCCTGGCCCCGGGGCTGTTGTGTTCAGACCGGCTTCCCCCAGTCCTTCCAACCTATTCTTCCTTTGACACTGTCTAGACTACTGGCTCTAATTTCTAAAATTCCTCTGTGATTGCATAGGTGATCAAGATTTATAAAATTTCTTTTTTTTTTTAATTTTTCTTTTTTTTCTTTTTTCTTTTTTTTCGGAGCTGGGGACCGAACCCAGGGCCTTGCGCTTGCCAGGCAAGTGCTTTACCACTGAGCTAAATCCCCAACCCCTAAGATTTATAAAATTTCTAACCATTTGTCTAGCTTGTGTATTGTTGGTGGTGGTGGTGGTAGTGACACATGCCTTTAATCCCAGAACTCTGGAGGCAGGGGTAGGCATATCTCTGAGTTCAAGGCCAGCCTGGTCTACAGAGTGAGTTCCAGATCAGCCAGGGTCACACAGAAATATTTTGAAAAAAAAATTCTCTAACTACTTGTCAATCAAACTTTTAAACTGTTTCCTGAATCTCAAAATAGATGGCGTCTTTGTCAGTCTAGGCTGCCCTAGACACGTGTCACAGACAGGACAGTGAACAGGCTTTTGCTTCTCCTGGTTCTGGAAGCTAGAGGCTGTGACCAGGGTGCTAGCATGGACAGGTTCTTAGGGAGTGCTAGTCCCTGGGTATAGCATCACATGAACCTTTCCTGAGAGTAGACGAAAAGTAGTGGAGAAAGGAGAGGGAGGGAAGGGGAGGGGAGGGTTTAGCGGTACAGGAAGGGAGTGGGGATGAGAGAGAAGAGGAGGAGGTCCTATCTTCCCCCTCTTTCTGAAGTGCTATTGATGTCATCAAGGAGACTCTACTCTCACACTCTCCTCTAAGCCCAAGTACTTTCCAAAGACTCTCCCTGCAGGTACATCAGGGATTAAGGCTTTAGCGCGTCTATTCGGAGAATGACGATTCATAGCATGTCACCAGCCACAACCTCTGCTTGCTAAGATCTGAATGAGTTCCGCTATGGAAACACAAACACACTGTGATAGCATCAAGAGGTAGGGCTTTCAGGTGCTGTCCCCAAGAATGGGGCTAGGGACCTTCTATAATGGCTGGGGCAAAGTTATTCCCTTCCTCCCTTCTGACTTTTAATATGTAGTACTTGTCCCTTTAGTCACCTGCCTTTCGATATGTGAGGACACAGGGGTTTGCTCCTTCTGTGCCTAGGGTCTCCTCAGAACCTTGATCTTGGACTTTCCAGCCTTCAGAGCGGTAAAGCTAAGTTTCTATGGGTCATAAAACGTCGCCGCCATGGCATTTTGTTACAGCGCTATAGATGGACGGTGACACGATTCACTCTTCTCTCTCCCGCTGCCTCACGCCACATGGAGGACTGACTCGGGGTGGGAGCAGATCGTCCAGCTTTTCTGAGCGACGATTAAACCTGCTGTAGGCGCCGTTGCTGACCATTTTACTCATCCACTCTCTGCCATGCCAATAAACTCCTTAAAAACACAGACTGTCGGGCTGGGGATTTAGCTCAGTGGTAGAGCGCTTACCTAGGAAGCGCAAGGCCCTGGGTTCGGTCCCCAGCTCCGAAAAAAAAAAACCAAAAAAAAAAAAAAAAAAAAAAAAAAAAAAAACAACAAAAAAAAAACACAGACTGTCTCTTTTCTTTGGGATCCTCCATGGGGAGCCTTAGAGAAGGCCTTTGCCTACAGAGTTTCAGTCTAATCTCCCGAAGAAAGCCTCCCTGCTCTCTTAGCCACCTCCTAGGGGGGTAAGTAAAAAAAAAATCTACCTAGGTGGGGCAGGGTTAAAAAAAAAAAAAGCAACAATTGAGATGCAAAACTGGTACCATAGGAGTATTTCAGTTAAGCATACAACTCCTCGAAGTCTAGAACAGCTTCTTCCTGCCACTCGCTGTAGGATTATAACTGCCATGTTCCCCCCTCCCCATTTCTGTAGGGTTATTTGGGGTCCCACGTCTGCTCCACCACAGGGCTCGGCCACTCGGGGAGGCAGGACTCCATGCTGCCACCCTGCGGGTGCCAGGCTGTGGGAAGCCCAGGACACTGCTTTGGGGGTGAGGAAGCATGGCATGGGACACAGCCAGAGCCGGCTCAAGGGTCTCCGGGCATGCAAGGAGGCCGGGGCTGTTTGGTTCTCGGGCTCTTGAACATCCAGGCACTGCTGGAATGCCGCAGAAGAGCTGAGAACGGAGTGGGGGCCCATGAGCCTGGATCTAGCCTGGGGCTGAGTGGGAAGAAGGGGAGCTTGGGCTGGTCCTGTGGAAAAAGTTCTTGGCTTCATGGTGGTGGTCTGCAGGCTTGGTGGAGGTGGCTGTGAGCGCAGGGAGGCTTTCTTCAGGAGATTAGATTGAAGCTCTGTAGGCGAAGGGCTTCTCCACGGCTCCCCATAGCAAATCTCGATGAAAAGAGGCAGTCCATGGTTTCAAGGCGTATATTGTCATGGCAGAAATGAGTAAAACCATACCGCACTTCTCAGGGTGGGACTGAGATTAAATACCTTTGGCAGGGAGGAGTGTCTTGGAAGGAAAGGTGATAGTCCAAGCCTCCAGGCCTTTGGGTACCACATTATAACGGAGATCTGTCTTGAGCCTACGTGACTTGTGGTCACATCCTCTACCAGTAGAGGAGCTTAGGGCGTTGTCTTTACGTGACTAATGGTCACGAATCTATGGAGGGCTGCGGACTAGTGACCAGCCTGGTTTCCTGGGAATCAGGCAAAACGCCTACTGTCCCTTCTGGGTCACGTGGGTCTCAAGCCCCCTCAACCCGGAACCAGGGTGCCTTTCACGGTCCCACAATTCACCATACTGTGAAGCCTTTGAACGAGACTCCTGGGACGGCCCCCAGAGGAAACTCCCACTTAAAGCCGATACTCAGCGCTGACGGCTGCAGGAAATGGCACATCTGAGGAGTCTTGGCAGATGTTTCTGTTCACTCGACGTGGGAAAACCACTGGCCCGGGGCTTTGGCTTTGCCAACCCAGTATCTTGTTTGTATTAATTTGCCAGGGCTGTGGGAAACATCAGTCTAGCAGAAGCAAGCAAAACCCCACAAGGTTCCTCAATCCACAGTGACGACCTCTTTGGTAATCCCCTGAATATCTATATAAGTGATGGTGGAATTTTGCCTAACAGTTGCAAATTGTCAGTTATCAACCAAGATTTCCTCCATCCTATAGATATATTTTAAAGGGATCCATAACTTAACGTGGTACCTAGAAAAACTGCCTGGCTTAGTATGTGACAACATGACGGATGGCATATATGAATATTTAATGAAAAAGGACCACGGCATAGTCTGTATCGATAACTGCTTTTGTTTCAGCCCTACCGAGCCAGGCTTTGAAAGAGGAGTGTTTTTCTATGTGTATGCAGCAGTTCACTGAGCCCACGAAGTCAGATCATACTCTGCTGGGGGAATGTGTCAAAGATGAGACCACGTTGGGGACAGTGGGGTCTGGGGAGACGGCTGAGCACTTCCCACACGAACCCGGGATCTGACTGACCACAAGGCCCTGTGCTAACTGAAAATGGAAGCTGAGGTCAAAATGTCAAGTTTTCTGGATAAGTATTACATGTCTTCTCTTATATGTAGGTTCTAGACCTGAAAATCAATAAGAGAGAAGAGTGAAAGAGAACGTACAGGGAACTGCAAGTCAGCTCAAGACACCCAAGGGCAATTCCAGTACAAGGAGAGATTTGTGTGCCCAGAGGGAGGGGACAGGGATAAGGGACAAAGACAGGAGATAGAGGAAGAGAGAGAAGGGGAAAGAACAAGGAATTGGGGGTAAAGGGGGAAGGGATAGGGAGAAAGGATATTTGTCCCAGAGTGGGGACAAAGGACTACTTCTGGATAGAGAAGAGACAGAGAGCAAATGTGACCCACATGCAAGTAATAGTTCATAAAAGTACAAGGAGAAACCCTATGTTAGGATGAGTGTTTAATTTTAATTAGCATGTTAATTAGGTGAGCCAAAGGGAGCTTTTGATTTCTGGACTCGGATACTTTAATACCTGGTAATCTTAGTGGTCACCCTCAGGAAGAAGAAATGACCAAATAAGGGAATAGACCTTGGGGCTAGATTTAGGAATGTGACCTGATGGTTTTTAGCAAAGCAGAGGGAATGGGAGAGAAGGGCAAGATTTGCTTGAGCCACTGACTGCTCTCCCAGAGGTCCTGAGTTCAAATCCCAGCAACCACATGATGGCTCACAACCATCTGTAATGGGATCTGATGCCCTCTTCTGGTGTGTCTGCAGACAGCCACAGTGTACTTATATATAATAAATAAATAAATCTTAAAAAAAAAAAGATTTACCTAAGCCACACCCACCACACTTGAGCTGCCCAGAGTCACTTCAGAAGGGGACCAGCTGGTTGGGAACAAGAGATAGTAACGGAAGTGGAACTGGCTGAAGTACAGTGTTATACTATGCAGGAGACATACAGAAGGTGGTTGTGAAACCCATTAGTTTGTATACTAAATCTATGTTAAAAAATAATTTAAAAATTGTCTGGAGCTACACATGGTAGTAAATGGCTATGATTCCTGGCACCCAGGAGCCCAGGAGGCTGAAGCAGGAAGATCAGGTATGTGAGCCTAACTTGGACTAAATAGCAAAAAAAAAAAAAAAAAAAAAGAGTCTATCTCAAAAGCACATTGTCTGAGCTTCAAACGTGCACTCTTAAGTCACACATGGTAGAGCTTCTGTTGGCTCACAACATTTAAGGTAAACTTCTGTCTTGTCTTTAACCACCTAGCGACAGAGAGCCAGGAGTAACCAGAAGGAAGCCTGCTTTGAAAACAAGATAATAATTGAAAGTTTTTTTAAAACCCGAGCGGAGACGTACACACACACAAACCAACATATGAGCAAACATAAAAATATCAACTCCTTGTGAGGAGGAAGACAGATTTGCCACACACAGTGCCTCGAATGGGCAGTCGTTTGTGCTGCTACTGTCTTAAATGACTAGAAATGCACACCAGTGGGAAAATACGTCATGTGGAGAAAACTACAATAAAAGGGAAATCGGAAGGCCAGAGTATAAGAAATACCAAAGGTTGGAAGCACATGGCCTCAGATGGTGCCCAGAAGCCACATACAGAAATAAAAACAGCAGCATCAGCTACTTTGTCAGAAGATAGAAGACTTTTCACTCTCCTCCTAATACTTTCAAAATCCAACTGCAAAAAAGTGTATTACTAAAAAAGAGGGCCTGGAAATGTAGTTCAGTTCTCAGCATCCCCACAGCCCTAAGCTTGATACCCAGCACCAAATATATCGATACATACCTGCAATCCTAGCATGTTGGAAATAGATGCAGGAAGATCCGAGGTTTGAGATCATTCTCAGCAGCGTAGCAAGTTTGAGACCAGTCTTGGATATGTAAGACCCTGTTTCCCTAACAACCCAAGAAGAGGGCTGCAGAGATCCTTCTCCTACGGTACTTAGTTCTAATTGTGAAACTTGACAATCCCCTGAGAATCTAGAATCCCCTGAGAAGGAGGTCTCAGTGAGGAGTTATCTGTGTTAGGTTTTTCTGTGAGGGATTATCTCGATTGGGTTAATTAAATGGGAAGACCTGTCCACTGAGGGTGGCACCATTCCCTAGGAGGGGGATTCTGAATTATGTAGGAGTAGAACAAGTGAGCTGGCACTAAGATGTATGCATTGATGGCTTCATGGCTCTCTGCTCTTGACTTTAGACATGATATGACTAGCTGTTTGGTCCCAAGTGGAGTATAAAGTGGAATTGTCAACCAAACACTTTCTCTCTTAAATTGCTTTTGTCAGAGCTTGCAACAGGAAATAAAATTAAGATGCTTTCCTAATCTCTGCAGAGGATCAGGTTAGTCTGGGTGTCCTTGCTTGAGTGGTACCCTGTGCAGTTAAGGCCACCCAGAATCAGGAACAGGAAGAACAGAGGGCTTCATTTATAGGACCCAACCTTACCTACACCACTGTTTAACCACCGCATCCTCTCTAACCCTGTGGGATGTGCCTGCTTCACTTTTCTCAGAAGACTTCTTTGGTCAGGACGGCATGCTTTCCTGAATGAACTCTACCATACCCTAATTATCACTTGGACACCTAGCCTTGCTCCATTTTGGCAAGCTTGACTACTTTTGTATTTGGTTTAGTAGAAACTGTATTAGTCCCCTAAGCAACCAAAGGTGTGTGGGGAGGATTAAAATGCTTACATGATCTCGCCAAGATCCTGTGTTACTCCTTGCTGCATAGCTGGCACATAGAGTATGAACAAATATTGAGTGAATGAATGAAGAGAAATCAGACAGTGATGAGGTCATGGTGCTCTGGGCTCTCAGCTTCTGGAAGACTCGGTCATAATCTTTCAGTAACTAGGCATGTTCAGAAAAGCAGTAATAAATCGTGGTCTAAAACCGTCTCCCTAGCCACACTTCCTCCTCCACATAATTTCCTAACTTGCTCATCTTGCTGTCAGACATCAATGTCATCTTGATGTGTGGAGATGTCAGAAAAGAGAAAACAAATTCGGAAGGCTGGTTAGCTGACAGAACGCAATCCACTGTGTGTGAGGATCTACAGTATTTGATTCGATGTTTCTCCCATCAGAAGGGCACACGGCCTTGTGTATAACACTAACTTCCAGGCTGAGAAATGATATTAGACCGCTGGCTTCTAGCAGTTCAAATCAATTAAGGAAAAGAAGAGAGATTGTCAGACAGGTGCCAAAGAACAGACTCTTACTCACCATTAGACGTGAGGTAAGCATTGATCATTCACTCTGGTCATTCTTCCTAACAATTATTGGTGTTTAACTTGAAATTCCTTTTAAAACGTGTGTTGAGGTGAGCATCTTTTACCTTTCATTTCCTTCCTCCTTTTCATCCCTTCAGTTTGGAGGTGGCAGACTCTGATTGTCATGGAAACTGGTCCTCAGAAGACCAGGGCCAACAGCGTGAAATGGATGAACTGTTGTGAGCATCAGCTCTGGTTACAGTCCAGGAGAGCAACGGGTTAAAGTGAGGTCTCAGGGAATTACAGAAACATCCACAACCCCTCACTCATCTTTAACACCCAAGCATCCCCTTTACCACTGGCTCAGAGAATTTCCAGCAGAAGTCATGGCAGACAGGGAGACTGAAGTCCAGATGAGAGAAAGGAGCTCTGGCTTCCCTTTTGGATGTAAACTTCTTAGGAGTCACTCTTCTGTGGTAGTGCTTTCTAGAGCATACCAGGCTCATTCAGATGTCCTCTGAACTGCAAGGCAGGCGCATACAAGATGTGTCATGTATCCGGCTGTGTATGCCCTGTGCTCACGCATCTGGAAGCATGAGCTTGAGGAAGTCCACTTGTCTTTTTGCCCTTTGGTGAATTCGTCTTCAAAATATATGTGTCTGCTTCGGGCTGTTTGTACGTAACATAGTTGACTTTGATAGGAAGACACAACTATCAGAGATAGAAGTTCCCTCTTCACGCCATGAACGAGGGCCTACTCTGTATACGTGGGTGGTCTGACCACTATGATAATAATTGCTGATTCGGTTTTAGTTAGTTAGTTTGTTTGTTTGTTTGTTTGTTTGTTTGTTTTTTCCGGGGGAGAGTAGTCTATGTTAGACTCTCACCAGGCCATAGAAAGGGCAGAATTTGTTGTGTGTGAATATTTTGAATTCTGAGAAATGAAAATTTACAGGTTCAGGACCCCTTTTGGGTTTCCAAATAAAGAAAAGAAATGCATAAATCTGTAGACCTTTCCCACCCACTGGTGGGCGTGTATTCGCAATGCAGGAGCTTAAGTTCTAACGTCTGATATTCCTTTGGTAGGTGTGTGAGGCTCTTAGAAAAGGTGGTCTCTCTGAGCCTCTGCTTTCTGACCTGTAATCTATAGCCCAGAGTGGTACCAACTGGATATGTAAGTATTTCTCCCGAGTTGAAACCTCCTCTACAGAGGGAGGACAGACAGACTCACAGGGAACACCAGAGAGCTGTAAGAACTTCTCAAGTTATAAGACTCACGAAGCCCCTCCCCAAGGTATAGAAGTGCTAGTCAGTTTCAGGGGGAAGGGGATCTCGAATGGAGCTGCCTACAAGTTGTACTGAGAACTTTGATGCCACAGAGTTTTGTGGGGAATACAGTTACCCACCGTGTTGTTGTAAGTAATTCCAGTAAGATCACAGTTTACCCAGCTACACTCAAATAACTGCTTCTTTGGTCTGTGTTGGTGCCCGATCTGCAGTGAACAGATGTTTACTCACCAGGAAATGTCAAGCAATACCATGTTGGGATGCAGTGGGAACTGAAAGAGACACCTGTGAAATGTCTACAGGGTGCTGGGACAGATGGGGGGGGGGAGTTTCAGCATTGTGCTCTCCTCTCTCTCTCTCTCTCTCTCTCTCTCTCTCTCTCTCTCTCTCATTTTGTTTCTCAGCACTTCTGTAGTGTGACCATGTAGAGTATTTATGAATCAGTACAGATCAGAGTTTTCTTTTTAGTCTCACTGGGGCTGCTGATAGGCGCTACCTCAAATCATGTTTCCCCTGGTCAACGGTCATCATCCCATAGTAACTAATGACAGTCCATTGTGTTTCTAAAACACTCAGGCTCAGCATTAACCACAGACAACAAAGCAAATGTACACAGATTTAGAATGGTGACTTTACTAGTACTTCTAATGATCACATACAAAATCTGAAGAAAGTTTGTGTGTGGTCAGTGTAGACCTAAAAGCAGACAGTAGGCCAGGCATGGTGGCACATGCTTTTTGTCCCAGCATTTGGGAGACAGAAGCATGTAGATCTTTGTGAGTTCCAGGTCAGCTAGGGCTGCATGTTGAGACCCCCAACTTGAAGAAGAAAGAAGAGGAGGAGGAAGGGGAGGAGGGGGAAGAAGATAAAATCGCTCACGATCAAGCTTTTCCTGCCCATGAATAGGTGATTTTTTTTTTTTTTAGATTGATGAGGACTCACAGGACAGAAGTCTGACTTGGGTCACTGAAGAAAACACTGTCACTTTCCACTTTGAGATAACTTTAACCAGGTGCTATGGATGGGGCTCCGTTGGTAGAAGCTGAGGGTTCCATCCCCAGAACCACAACCCATGAGTCGTGGTGGTACACACCTGGAACCCTAGCAGGAAGCTGAAGGATTAGAAAGTCAAGGACGTCCTTGGTTACATAGCAGGTTCTAGGACATACTGGACGGTACAAGACTCCATCTCAAAATGAAAAGAAAAGAGATGTTAAACACAACAGCTTGCAACGGACTAAGGGTTGGAGGTGTAGCTCTTGCACCCAGACTGAAGACACTGAGATTTCCTCAAAAATCCAGTTTCCAGAAGTGGATCTTAACCCAGAGCTCAAATGCATATGATCTTGTGCGAGAAAACCACAGCAGTGTTTCTGAGGTCATTGTGACACCACATCTGTTCTCACACTTGTCTCAGCCGGTCCATTTCCTGTAACCCATCTGATGGAAGTGAGAAAAACTCTATTTACAAACGAATTCCTCCCACCTCCCTCCTTTCTATTTCCACCCCCCAGCCACTGCCCTGCAAACCCAGCAAAGAGCTGACCAGCAGGGGAAGATGTTATCTTGGCTACGCTGGCAGAAAGAGCTCACATTCAGGCAATCCAAACTCCAAGAGTAGCAAGAGGGGTGGAGATGTCTGGGTAGGCACAGGTCACCACCTTGAAGTCTAGGAGTGTGGGAGGCATGGAGGTCCTGTGCTCACAGATAACTACGAGGGGAGCCAGGAATGTTAAACACAGGGCTGTCCCTTCAAAAGGAAAGATGTCTAACCTGTTCTCTGCCCCTAAGGCAGGGAGTGGATGCCGTTAATAACCTGTTGACCTTTGCAGTGTCTGTGTGACTGAGACCACACCAGATCCTCCAGACCACCCTCAGGCCCTTATCATGAGCCTGTAAATCTTCAGACTCAATCTTTATGGACGATGTCATATGTACTTTACAAAATGTTTTGAGGTAGTCATGTCTGAAGTTTTATTGTGCACACAGGATTGAGCTGATTATCACCAGGAAAATTTTCACCAAACTGTGCTGTTCTTAAATATGACTAAACTAAACTTCTCGGGGCCAGACTCTGTGAGCTCGAACCAACACCACCTACTGAGTTGATGTTGAACAGATGACTTGTGACCCTCGGATTGTTGCTCAGACACTCTGCTGGCTGGCTGTGGTGTTCTCAGAGAGCCCTGCATAGGATCCCAGAAGTAGAGAAAGCAATGTGGGAAGGTTCTAGAACTTATACTGTAGGGAATGAGAAGTGGGGAAGGGCCCTGTCTCAGTGGATCAGGCTACAAGGAATTCAGGCAACACCCAAACTTCAGTTGCGCTGAAGGTGAGAGATTCTGTAACTTGACTGTAGTGTGAGTCGTGGTGAGAGCATAGGTCAGAGGGAGAGTGCTGAGAACTGGGGCAAGTTGTCCCACCCAGGAACTTCTGACTGATGAAACCCACACAGCAGATAGCTCTAGTCATGACATCTAAGTGAAAAGGACAGTGACCTAGAGCAGAGTGGTCAGGTGAACACTTGAGACTGAACAGTGTTTCTGCAAAAAGGCCTCAGACTAAGGCTGGGTTTTCTTCACTAAGTTGAACCAGGCTTATAAAACAACAATGAGTTCTTAATGTGCTTCATAGGTGGTGGTGACTCTGCTTCTTCCAGAACATTTTATTCTCAAGTTCATAAATACAGCACCTTTGGTGCAGCCCTCTGTTCCTTTCATATGACTTTGACCTGAAACTTTTGGACACTAAACCAGGGTCCTAGGTCCCCAAAGAACTCAGTAGATGATTGTGAAGGTTAGTTTTTATTGTCAACATGACTCCCTAAAATCTCCTGGGAAGAGAGTCTTGGTGAGAGATTGTCTTCGTTGAGTCGGCCTGTGGATATGTCTGTGGAGGACCATTTTAATTAAGTTAATTGGTATAGGAAGATCCAGCCCACTATGGGCAGTACCATTCCCTAGCAGGAGGTCTAGAGCTATACAAGGGTGGAGAAATGGAGCTAAGTGCAAGTAAGCAAACAAGCATGTATGCATTCATTTCTCTCTGCTCTTGACTATGGATGTTATGTAACTAGCTGGTTGAAGTTCCTGCCTTGACTGCCCCACAATGATGGACTATACCCTGGAATTTAAAGCTGAAATGAACCCCCTTTCTTCCTTAAAGTTTGTTTGTCATGGTATTTTACCATAGCAACAGGAATGAAAATAGAATGGGTGATCCATATTCTGTACAGGTTGCAATTTACCCCTAATCAAAGTAGTTAGTAATCTACACATGGCAAACCCTTCCCCAGTTCCAAGGCGTCAAGATCGTGCTATGAGGTTCTACTGAAGTCAGTATTTATTGAGCATATACTACATGCCAAATAAGGAGCAGAGAACTATGGGAATTCAGCTGACTAGCTTCATTGGTTCAAACACAGTATTAATAAGGCCAATGACATGGCTTTAAATATTGTGTACTAATTAGCACCAATCATATAGTACATATATTTTGGCATGGGGTAGTACAAGTCTAAGATTTTATAAATGCTTAAAGGTCTATACACATTAATGACATCATTTGTAAAGTTTAATGATGACGCAGACTTGGAGAGTGTGGTGGTTTGAACAGGAATGTCCCCATAGACTTTGAATGCTTGGCCCATGGGGAGTGGCACTAGTAGGAGGTGTAGCCTTGTTGAGTAGATGTGGACTTGTTAGAGGAAGTGTGTCACTGTGGGAGCTGATTTGAGGTATCACATATGCTCAAGCCACACCCAGTGGGATACACAGTCAACTTCTGCAGCCTGAGGATCAAGGTGTAGAACTTTCAGCTCCTTCTCCTGCACCATGTCTGCCTGCACACTGACATGTTTCCTGCCATGACGATAATGGACTAAACCTCTGAAACTGTAAGTGAACCCCAAGTTAAATGCTTTCCTTTATAAACGTTCCCATGTCCGTGGTGTCTCTGCACAGCAATAGAAAATACCTGTTGTCCTGAGATTTCACCTCACACCAGTGAGAATGGCTAAGATAAAAAACTCAGGTGACAGCAGATGCTGGCAAGGATGCGGAGAAAGAGGAACACTCCTCCATTGTTGGTGGGATTGCAGACTGGTACAACCATTCTGGAAATCAGTCTGGAGGTTCCTCAGAAAATTGGACATTGAACTGCCTGAGGATCCAGCTATACCTCTCTTGGGCATATACCCAAAAAGATGCCCCAACATATAAAAAAAGACACATGCTCCACTATGTTCATAGCAGCCTTATTTATAATAGCCAGAAGCTGGAAAGAACCCAGATGCCCTTCAACAGAGGAATGGATACAGAAAATGTGGTACATCTACACAATGGAATATTACTCAGCTATCAAAAACAATGACTTTATGAAATTAAATGGCAAATGGTCGAACTGGAAAATATCATCCTGAGTGAGGTAACCCAATCACAGAAAAACACACATGGTATGCACTCATTGATAAGTGGCTATTAGCCCAAATGCTTGAATTACCCTAGATGCCTAGAACAAATGAAACTCAAGACGGATGATCAAAATGTAATGCTTCGCTCCTTCTTTAAAAGGGGAACAAGAATACCCTTGGCAGGGAATAGAGAGGCAAAGATTAAAACAGAGACTGAAGGAACACCCATTCAGAGCCTGCCCCACATATGGCCCATGCATATACAGCCATCCAATTAGACAAGATGGATGAAGCAAAGAGGTGCAGGCCGACAGGAGCTGGATGGAGATCTCTCCCGAGACACACAGCCAGAATACAGCAAACACAGAGGCGTATGCCAGCAGCAAACCACTGAATTGAGAATAGGACCCCCGTTGAAGGAATCAGAGAAAGAACTGGAAGAGCTTGAAGGGCTCGAGACCCCATATGTACAACAATGCCAAGTAACCAGAGCTTCCAGGGACTAAGCCACTACCTAAAGACTATACATGGACTGACCCTGGACTCTGACCTCATAGGTAGCAATGAATATCCTAGTAAGAGCACCAGTGGAAGGGGAAGCCCTGGGTCCTGCTAAGACTGAACCCCCAGTGAACTAGATTGTTGGGGGGAGGGCGGCAAGGGGGGGAGGATGGGGAGGGGAACACCCATAAAGAAGGGGAGGGGGGAGGGGGATGTTTGCCCGGAAACCGGGAAAGGGAATAACACTCGAAATGTATATAAGAAATATTCAAGTTAATAAAAAAAAAAGAAAAAGAAAATACCTGTTGTGCATACACAGGACAAATTCAAGTTGCAAAATAAGTATCTTGGCAAAATTACCAGACAAAACAAAAGAGTGTTGTTGGTCATATCAGACAAAGGAAGGTGGTCTCTGCAGTAGGAGTTTATGTCACTACTCAAAATACAAAACAAAGCAACCCCAGCCCCAGTGTACACACACACACACACACACACACACACACACACACACACACACACACACGAACAACCAGTAACAGAAAGCTTCAGCCTGCCATCTTTTGGAAGACACAGTCCTCTTTCCCCAGAAGAGGAAACCCCCGAGTGGCACAAAGTCAAAGGGACCACCTACCCAATGGATCCTAGTCATGCCCCATGTGTGCAGGGACCAAGCAGAGCCTCTTTCCTGTCAAGACACAGGGACTTGAAGACTGGTATACCGGCTGAAGCTGTGTCCAATGACTGCAGACACCATGAACCTACCATGTTAGTGTGTGGGTTCCTACGCGGAGACCCATCGGCTCACCTCATTCCAGACTGGCTGAGGCCAGTGCTCAGGTCACCCATTGGAGTCTTTCCAATGAATCGCAGTTTCTCACTGAGATGGGTTGCTTGCTTGCTTCCAGCCAGAACTCTTGACAGAGAGAGAGAGAGATTGATCTCAACTTCCTCTTTGGATGCCAGGTGTGGTGTAGAGTCTCCTGCATTCCCAGTAAGGTGCATGCATGCGCTCCAGAGCTGGATATCACTTAAGATGTGCAGGGCGTTTTAATCAGAACGGTATTTATGGCTTTATTACAAATTTAATCAATGCAGTGTTGTGCCACACAGATTAAGCATGCCTCTTGTAAATCCTTTTCCCTTACAGAGAGAGAGAGAGAGAGAGAGAGAGAGAGAGAGAGAGAGAGAGAGAGAGCACAGACACAGCTCAGTGTATATTTATGAATAAATATCTCAGAACGGGAGGGATCCTACTATGTGCTTCCCTTAGCATGTCTACACATTGACTTCATTCTTTTAAATGGATGCATATTGTTTTGCTTTATAGATTTTTTTTTCAATCTAACTAGATAGGATTTGAGCATTTCTCGGTCTTTGCTAATATAAACAGTGCTGTGGTTTTAAGGCATATCCATGATCAATAACTGATTATGACTGTCCCCTTAGCCCTTGTGGCAGAGGAGGAGAAATGGAATGTCCTGGGAACTTTCCCCTGAGAACTGAGATCAAAGTGAAGGAGACTAGATGGACAGGAATGGCAGGTGGTGCCTGTATGTCAGGAGACTGACAGCTGTGACACTGCTCTCAATCTACCTGGGGCCCCTAGGGTCCCCTCAGTACTTTACTGAGGCATAAGCAGAGTTCAGAGCCACCCAGGGCTTCCCCATTACACATTGGATTCAAGTTTCAAGGCACACCGTGGGCACAGACAGTGACGTGAGGGAGGATCCTTCCTGCCTTTTAAACGCTTCCTCACCAAGATGCTCCCCAAGTGAAGAGACCTCTCAGCTGACACAAATGGGAACTTCCCACATGCCCCACACCAAAGCTGAGTCCCTGGCTAAATACACAAGATAGAGAGGTCAGTCTGGGGCCTGCGGGGCCCTCACTAATGAGGGTGTGTCAGCAGAAAATGTTCATGATGATGTCTCCAAATCCAGGGGAGCCAGCAAAGGCTGCTGTGATCACATATAGATCAGAGATTGAAACAGAAGATGTGTAGCATGTCCTGAGCCAGAGATGACATCATTAGTAGGCTCCATGAGGACAATGACCCTATCTTAGTCACATCTCAAACCCAAGAGGTGGTGAACTTAAATACCAGGGTGTCATAACCCGGAACTGTTAGCAGCATCAGCCCCATGCACAAGGCAATGCTCCCTAGATCCGAGGTCCCTCCGAACACAGTTGGTGAGAAGCCAGTAGCCTGCTCAAGTGGAAGGCTTGGCTTAATGTGATTGCCTAAAAACAGAAGCAATATACAGAGCTGTATGCAACTTGTCGTTTGTTAGCATTTCCTTCTTGGAGATTCACATTGAAAATAAACTCCACCTAATAACTAAAACGGGGACACGGAGGAACAGAACTCAACCTAGTCACTGAAACGCCAAGTACCAGGCTGTTCAAAAGCTCTGAAAATACAGACCAGGGGGACAACTCAGGGTAACTGTGAGCTTTCTGACCTGTGATTAAGTTCCCCAGAAAAACAACTCCAAGACTCAATTATATTCACGAATACCTAGGCCATACAGCTAGGTTCATGTCCTCAGTAGCTCATAACTTAATATCCCATTTATTCTAATTTAAGTTCCGTCATGTGGTTACCTCTGCCCAGCTTCCGTGCATTTATCCTTCTTCATGTTCCAGAGTGAATCCTCCCATACCTGGCTCTATCCCAGAATCCTTTCTGCCTACTAGATGTTCTTCCTTCTATTCTACCCTTTCCTATAGGCCACAAGTCTTTTACTAGCAGTTGATACATCCATCCAATGCACAACATTCTCTCTACAGCTCAGTGGGTGACATGCTTGATCGAGGAGCTGAGTGGATCCCCGGTACCTATATAAAACATTGAGCCTGGTGTACATACCTGCAGCCATAGCTCTGGGAAGACAGAGACACAGGGATTGCTGGAGCCAACGGGCCAGCCAGCCTAGACCGTTTAATGAAATCCAAGTTGATAAGAGGCCCTGGGTTTGTTGGTGGTGGTGTTAGTTTGTTGTTTTAAAAGGTGGATGATGGGGGTTGGGGATTTAGCTCAGTGGTAGAGTGCTTGCCTAGCAAGCTGAAGGCCCTGGGTTCGGTCCCCAGCTCCGAAAAAAAAAGAAAAGAAAAAAAAAAAGGTGGATGATGGTAGTGAGAAATGACACCCAAGGTTGTTCACTAGTTTCTGTGTCTGTGAGTGTATGTGCACGCGTGCACACGCAAACACACACACGCACACACACACACACATACACACACAGGAACATGCATACATACACATTTTTTTTTATTATCAGACATTCTATTCCCTACACCTGGTTGTTTCTAAATCCCTCTTATTTCTGGTACTCACATTTAAAAAGCCACCAATAATATTAGCTAAGAACACTAATGTACCAGAGGGAACATTATAGAAATTTTTAAATCATCGAATTTCACACTCACATTGCTTTCTGCTATGATTTCTCACTGGAATAGTTTGGCTAATTATCAGCTGAAGGAGTGGAAAGATGACAAGTTCTGGGTCAGCAACATTTGGAGAGCTAAAGTCTTTCCAAAGTAAACCATGTTTGTTATCATTCCTCTGGGGTTTGATCTCAAGGCACTAATAACATGATGCTGGCATATGTACACACACACACACACACACACACACACACACAGAGGCATGTGCATGTGCACATGCATGCTCTCATGCACATGCTCACACACATGCACTCACACATACACACATGCCTAGACATGCATGTGCACTCACACATACACGTAAACACATGCATACACGCGCATATGCATAGACATGTATGCATGTGCACTCACACATGCACAGGCACAGTTACATGCACACACACACTTTATGAATTCAAAGCTTCCTGGACTTTTATTAGTTTTCTCCACACACTGGGATCCCACTTGCCAAATAGCAAACACACAAATACATAGTTTTCCGTCTGTGACCCTCTACAAACCTGTTTTTTTCCTTAAGATTGGGTCTCACACAACCCAGCCTGGCCTACTGCACAGCCAAGGGCGGTCTGGAACTTCTGCTATTCCTTCTCCCACTTCCCGAGTGTGGGGATTGCAGGCAGACCCCACCATGCCCAGTCTTTAATCAGTGCTGAGGATTGAACCCAGGGCTTCGTGCACCCTAGGCAAGCACTCTACCAGCTGAGCTACATCCTCCGCCCTCCCACCAACTTCTTACAAACAAAGCCTCAGGCTCCGGTAGCCAGACCACTGTCCTATGGTAACTCCTAGGGCAGGGAAATTCCTTTATGACCCAGGGGAGTTCATCTTTTGTCACATTAACTACAGAAGACACTCCTGGTTGTTCTGGAACCTTTGTCTCTATCCGTTCAGAAGCTGATGAACCCCAAGGCCCCTTTCAACGGCTCACTCAAAGGCAGAAGGCCGGGTGTCTGGAAGGGAGTGTGAAAGATGAAGTTAGGACTGGAGACACAGCTTAGTGGTAGACTCTTGCTTAACTCATGCAAGACTCTAAGTGAACAGCCTCCTCATTCACACCCACGGCCGCGAGCAGATCTGATCCACCAGCTCTTCCCTGCCGGACAGACGGAAGACCCTTGGAACATGTGCTAACGCAAATCTTTCCTCTCTATTCTGTTTTCCTTGGGGATTTTGTCACAGCAATGAGTAGCTAATAGACCACGGCCAATAGGAATGTGGCTGGCTATGTGGCTGTATTTGTAACACTCACGGGGAGTGTATTACACATATTCAGCTTGTCTCCACAAAGGGACAACATTTGATCTTGTTTCCAGGAAGCAGTTTCCATGTGGGTACTGTTTCTGACTCTGTGGAGGCCATGTATCTTCTCTGCCTACACCATGTCAGCCTGGGTAAATCAGCCACTCTCCATCTTAGGACTTGGGATTGAGGCAAGGCTGAGAGGCAGCGTAAGCTAAGGGGGCATGGGAAAGCAAAAACATCTTCACCCCGACGTTTCATTTGTATTTTCTGCTGGCCCTGAGTCAAGAAATTTCAGCACAACTGATAAAACCAAGATTGCCTGCAGAGCTAATGCTCACTTTCCTACCAGCATCTTCAACAAGGACGTTAAAAAGCAACGTTTGCTGACTTGGGGCCAACATTTCCATGGCCTTGAGTTTAGCTTGTTAATGCCCTAAATCTAAACCACACTTCCCACCAAGCGACCTCACAGTCTCATGGACAAAAGAAAAGTTTTGAAAAAACAGATGAGTAAAACTGCTAATATGTTTTTTACGTTACTTATAAACTTTAAGTTTAAAACTTTGATTAATCTTAAAACCTTGTTGAAAATTATACTCTTTAAACGGTGTAACTTAGAAAAACACAGAATCTCTTTCACACATGCACGCACACACATATGCATATACATACTCACATACTCACACACACCTCATTTTTAAAGACACATGAGGGAGACCCTCACGGGTCATCGGTGGGTACTGTCTTTCCTAAGCATCTCTCTCCTGTAATGTCTCTGATGACATTTCCATTAAGCTTATTTAAATTTTGTGCTAACTAAACAGGACTGGAACAATGGTGAATCAATTGGCATGTTAACATGGAGGGGCCCCACCCTTAGATCAAGGACTTTAGGCGACTTATGACTTGCTGGGAGAAGGCCTTTCCAGCCTTGTGTGTGTGTGTGTGTATGTGTATGTATGTGTGAATGTATGTATGTCTATATGTGTGTGTATATATGTAATTTGTACATACAAATACATATATATGTATATATACATGCACACACTTATTATGTAACTAACAAGAATAATCAAAGGAAAAGAAGCTATCAAGTTGAGAATAGGAGGACATGGGAGGGGTGGGGGGGAAGAGTAACTGGGAGGGGCTGGAGAAGGTAAAGGGAAGGGGGAAGTGATGTAATTCTATTACAATTAAAAGCATATTAAAAACAAATAAGTAAATAAACTCCGTGCTAATAATGCACCCTTACGTCTTTTTGGTTGGGAGCCTAGCCTTTAATGTCTGAGCCATCTCCGCAGTCCTAATTATGCAGTCTCAAACGATTCCAGTGATGACTTCACTGTTAATATGGGGATGATGTTTACTGAATTCTTCTTCTTTTTTTAATCTTTTTGCATGCATGTCTGTGTGTGACTGTTGGCACATGACAGGGTGTGCCAATAAGGACCAGAGACAACTTCCTGTGTCAGCCTTGACTTCCATGTTGCTTGAGGCAAGGTCTCTTTGTTTTTCCTATGCACACACAAGGCCAGCCGGCTCGTGAGCTGCCCCAGGCTTCTCCTGGCCCCGTCTCCCATCTCAGTGTGGAATCGCTGGGATTACGGGTGCACGCAGCTGCGCCTGGCTGTGTGTGCGCTCTGGGATTCAAACTCATGTCTCTGTGGCATGTGCTTTACCTACTAAGCCATCTCCTTAGGTCCCTTAATGCTCTGAATTCTTAGTGTACACGAGACAGAATGCTAAATGTCTTTCTGAATTCAGAACTCATTCAGGACTCAGGCTTACTGTGGCATTCTGTTCTGTAGTGGTATCATCGACAAAGGTCTGGCTTTTTTTGAGTAGAGGATCCTAGGTGAGACTCCTCAGGCTACTGGTGGCAGTGCCAGGCTGTGTCTCCTTGACACTCTTGGCAGAATGACCAGGATCCTTGATAATCAGGTAATCTTTGTTTCATGATTTTTTATCCTGAGTCAGGAGAGATGAGTAGAGGTTAAAAATACACACTGCTTTTGCAGAAGACTCGGGCCAAAGTCCAGTTCCCACCATCCTCATGGGGTGGCTCACAACTGCCTACAACTCTACTTTGAAGGGCATCTGATGCTTCTGGTCTCTACAGGCACCTCTACTCCTCTACTCTCTCTCTCTCTCTCTCTCTCTCTCTCTCTCTCTCTCTCTCTCTCTCACACACACACAAAATAAATAATGATTTTAAATCACTTTTATTCTCACAGTGTATTAGAATTGGTGATGAGAATGAGAGAGAGAGTGTGTGTGTGTGTGTGTGTGTGAGAGAGAGAGAGAGAGAGAGAGAGAGAGAGAGAGAGAGAGAGAGAGAGAGAGAGAGAGAGAGCGAGAGCGCAAGAGGGACCAGGCATCACAAACTGTAGTTAAGTGTACTCAAGCTTTTTGGCCTTCGAGCCTTTTCACAACTGCTGACTCTGGCCTTCTGCGGCCTCCTCCAGAGGATGTGATCCCTTTCATATGCTCTTAGCGAGTGCATTTGATGTGACCTTTGATTGGAAGTGTCCAGACCTAACCTCCACAGAGGGAGTCAGCCAGCGCTGGAGACTGTAGTTCCCAGCGCTTGCCACCCACTCCTTCTAAACTGACTCCATGTGCAACATTTGGCTCCTTCACTCCAGAAAAAAAAGTGCCTTAAGCCTTTTCCCATGCGATGTTTGGGCCCCAGAGTCTTTGGGCCTGACAGTAACAGGCAGTTTGTATAACACGGGCATTAGTCTAGGGAATCAGAGGATCCTTTAGGGGGATCGCCTGAGCAGGCTGCAGGAGTCCAACACAGTTCATAGGTTGCTGACAGGCCAGACAATGCCTTGGGGACCTAGTGATTCTGGCAGCTTAGAGTCCCTGAGCCAGGGGAGGGAAGGAATACGACATAGAAAGCACAAGTCAGGCACTGAGCAGCAGAATGCGGTGACCAGGGAGGCACAGGAGCTTGCGTTTTACTGAAGGTGAGAACCCTCAGAATAACTTGGAGATCATGCTGACAACATGGCCTCAAACAATTCCAGTGATGGCTTCAGTCGCTTTAAAAAGTCACTTGGATGTGTTAAAAAAAGAAAACCTGTTTATTGAACTCTTAACGTATACCAGCATCATGCTATGTAGCTGTGGTCCTCAACCTTCCTAGTGCTGTGACCCTTTAACACAGTACCTCACATTGTAGTGACAACCCAACCAAGGAATTATTCTCGTTGATACTTTACAACTGGAATTTCACTACTGAACGGTATCTCAGTTTCCAAGACCATCTGAAATAAATGCTTTCTGGTGATTGCGACCCACAAATTGAGAACTATATATAGTGTCAAAATTATTCTAGGATACAGAGCTGGACTGAGCCAGCAACAGGGAATTAAGTATCCCTCGTGGATATATGCTTTAGAAAAATACCACGACAAGGTCTGTGGGGATGACTCAGTGATTAAAGTGCTTGCTTCCAAGCTTGAGGGTTGGAGCTCAGACCCCTAAGACCCAGGTTCTGGCTGAGTATCCTTGGAGTCCACCTGCAATTTCAAACAACAATACCAATTTTCAATTTCTAGAAGCCATTCTAGAGACTTCCGCAGACCTGGCCAGCTGTGGCTTGGCTCAAGCCTCCTCCTCCTCCAGGGTCGTGACAGTCCTGGGACAGAGTCTGAGAACAGGACTTCTATCCAGCCAGGCTTGCTGTCAGATACCAATGTGACTAAGGGGCTTCTCCGTGAACTGTCCCTGGTCGACAGGCTGTGGTTGCTGCCTTCTGCACACATGGCAGACGCCCAGAGGACATGCCACCTCACAAGACTGGCAAAGAAGCCACTGTGCACTGGCCCAGTGCCATGCAATTCATTAAAAGGCCAGCAGCACCCGGGGTCCTCCAAGGCCAGAAAGCAGGGAGAACATTTGTTCTGACTTGCCACTTACCAAATACCTGGGCTGGAATTCTTCTCCAAGGATAACCTCCAAGTCCTAGGAAGCTACCTGTGGAGACAATCACAAACCCCTTCTTCCAGACTGTTCCCTTCTCCCTCCATCTTGACCTCCAAGCTTGCTGTCATCCTGTGACTTTGAGCCTGCTGTGTCTACTTTCTGACATCTGTCTTCCACAACAACCCATGCCAGTTCCCAGTGTAACTCTTCTCCAGGTCATGTCTAAGTTGTTCTGGGTTCTTCCTCAGCCTACACAAAGTGCCTGCACAACTTTAGAGAACCAGACAAGAGTATAGAGGAGCATAGAGGTGGAGTCAAATGCCCATCTGAAGACTTGCAGAAAAGGCGGAGGAAGCCGTTGATCATGAGAAGCCAGCTGAGTGAAAACGAATGTCTCAGAATCAGAGAGAAGTCAAAGGAGCTAAACTCCAAAAGCCGAGAGTTATGGCTCTCCAGTCAATAGAGGAAACAGGAAAGGCTGGCCCATGCTCTAAGTTAGCTTCTTTACCACAGTGCATTTAAAACCACACTCCATTAGAGAGGGCTGTACCAGTGGGTCGCTCTAGAGAGGAAAATGGTGTTTCGGAGCCCTTCAAAGAAAGCCAATGAACTTACGTAAGGGAGGCAGCGGCCATGCAGAGGTCAGCAGAAGGGGCTTCCTAACCCCACATGGACTTTAAGAGAGGGACTAGACAGATGTAAAGGGCCACAGAGCAAGAACCTCTGCTTCCCAACTGTCTCCTTCACCTCATCCTGGACACTCTAGGGGTGGGAACCACAAGTGTGAGTCTGCTCACTCAGGACCCACAGGGACCTTGCAGGGACACTAGAATCATTTGGTGGTCTAGAATCACTGGGCCTGTTCCTGAATGGCATAGTGTCACATGTCACCCTTCACACACAAATGCACACAATGTAGGATGTCACATTCACTCATGCACACTTATGTGTGCATTTACATACCCCAAGGATCACCACACACACACATACACACACATATATCAACATATATGCATGTATAAAAATATGCACACATACATAGTATGGATGCCACATACACACATATACAAACACACAAATATATAGTACACACATATGCATGAATATGCACATATGCACATGTATAAACATATAATAGGGTCTCACACACCCACATTTACACATACATACACATAGATACTTATGCACACATACATACACTCTACCAACTGTCACATGCACATATGCATGCACATATACACATGTACACATACACATGCATGTGTGCATGTATACACACACACACACACACACACACACACACACACACACACACACACACATGCATTGCCATAAACCAATGATGATTTCAAAGGTCGAGGTAGTAATGAGATATCCAAAAAGGAACTGTGGGACATAAAAGCATAATCAATGTGACTCTGCTTATTAGCATACATGAATGTTCCTATTGGTATGTGCTTGCAGACCACACAGTGAGCAAGACACTTTGCTCAGATGTACTGGCCCTTAAAAAAATCATTGAGAACCTGTGCTTGGCTTGCCAGGGGCATCAGAAACAGACAGACAGAGCAAGCCAGGGGTGCTTCAAGGTCCTCGGTTTTGTGTTTAGAAAGAAAACCATCATCATCATCATCATCATCATCATCATCATCATCATCATCAAGGTGACCTCCTAGGAATTGAACCCACAGGAGAAGAGTCAGTTTGCATTAACCATTTGGGTGCCAGGAGGGCTTGATCCAACTGCTTCAATGCAATAATTTCACTGACTGAAGCCTGAACTCTCTTGGAGGCTTATAGAGCAAAAGATTTACCTCAGTGGCTGAGTGATTCATTGCAGGCAGTGCACTGCCTGGAAACATGGGGAAGAGGTCATTGGAGGGGCCAGGGTGGCTGTGGGAACTCCAATCCGGGGGCATCCTGATAGAGGCCTGCAGGGTCATCTGCTTGGAATTTTATTACACTGAGATTTTTCTACCAGGATTGTGGAATGTTGAGAGCTGTTGAGTCAAAGTCAGACCATTGATTCCAAGACTAAATATGTCACTCTCACCTAGAGCATAAAGCCTTAATGCCCTCGTGCCTTTAGCTTGGCCGCAACAGAAAAGATTTTTTTTTCATTAAAAAAATTAAGTTGGGGTTGGGGATTTAGCTCAGTGGTAGAGCGCTTGCCTAGGAAGCCCAAGGCCCTGGGTTCGGTCCCCAGCTCTGAAAAAAAAAAAAAATTAAGTTATCAAACTTGTAAAGTACCTCAGAAGTGATTTCATCTAAGCAAGCAAGAAGCGGCCTTCTACATCCCTAAGAGCAACTGCATTTGGATAAAAGAGGTTGAAAGAGTAACCCTTCTAAGTAGTGGGGGAATAAAACCACTTGCTGAACATCTACCAGCCCAGTGTGTAGACGTATAAATGTCACACACAGACTCTCCATGTGCTAGGTTCTTCTGATATTTTGTCTACAAGCCTGCTCCTTGTTAGAATTACCACAAGAGCTCTCAAAAGTCAGTTCACACTCCAGCTAAAAAGCATTGGGTGGCGGCTCAACTGTCAGCTCTTTTTAAAACTCCTCACTGCTTAGAGTGTGCAACCGAGGTCAAGAACTTAGGCTCCAGGGAAAAACAGGGATCAGGAGCATTTATTATTTATTATTATTTATTTATTATTCAAGTATTTCCTTTCCTTCGACAAACCCCTAGCTTTTCATATGTATCAGGCATCCGTTATGTATCCTGGAAATAAAACAGAGACTTAGAAATAAATGTGATCTTGGGCGTCATTGCTATTCAACTCAACATGAGGAAGTCGATTCATTACATGCGAAGTGTTCTGCCCCAGACTGTGGTTCTGTGAGTAGACGCAGCGAGGCGTTTGAGAAGAGGTCAGACACAACCTCTGGAGACAGTGGCATTTGCAAACTGTTGCAGGATATTTGGCCACACTGCGAACCCCGAGATTGTGTTATTTACCGAAAAACCTGTTTCTGGTTGTGGTGTGACCTTAGCGCGCACCCTTAATATATGCATGCCTTTAACCCAACAGTGAAGGTGAAGCTAATTTGCAGAAGGAAGCAACATGTTTGAAAGTGATGTCTAATTGAGTGTCGGACAAAAGGGTGTCTAAGTGACGAATCAGAGAATGATTTGACAGAATCGGATCTGCAACCCTCAAGAGAATAGAGAGAAAGGGAAGCTACTTGAGGGGCAGTGCAGAGAGAGGAGGAGGCAGTTTTACCGGGAGAGTTGTGGAGACCAGTTGCAGAGAGAGAGAACAGGCTAGACACAGGTGAAGACAGAAGGGCCAGAGAATGAGAAGGAGCCAGGAGGTTAGAATAGGTTGCCAGAGTTAGTTGGAGGCCAAGCAGTGCAGCAATTCAGCAGAAGCTGAAAGAAGCCAGTTTGAATCAGTCAGCATGGAGAGGAGTTCTGAGCCAGAACAGCTGAGTTGAACCATCCAGCCAGAGTTCAGAAAGAACTAGAAAGGGTGAGCTTGTTCAACAGTCAGTCTCCAAGGCTGAAAACATTCTAGGCCTGGATTAGATTGCACGAAAGCTGGGAGATTCCAGGCCTAGGCTAGCAGATACAGGCAGTAAGCCTCTGAGAGAGCAATTACATCAGGGGGACTGAAAGAGTCTGTTAGAGCAGACAGGTTTTAAGATTGAGTGGAGTCAGCTGACAGGGAGAGGAGAGGACTTCCACGCCTCCTAACTAACAGCTCGAGCAAAGGTCCTCAGCCAGGAGGGACACTAACACATCCAAGAAAATGAAAGGAAAAGAAATAGGGAAAGTGGAGCACAGGGATCAGAGGGCTGTGTGGTGACTCTGAGGAGGTGGACAGGGTGCAGATTATCACAGCCTTGAAGGGCACCGTGTCAATCAAGGTCAGACAGGAGGACAGGCATTCAGGCCATTTAAACTAATCTGAAAAGAGCATTACAGGCCCCTAGACTTTAGCACAACTGTTGCGATGACGGAAGCACCACTCAGCCCTTGGAACCCAGCGCATAAATAGCATCACCCTGCCAGACGAAAACAAAGCCGGAATCCATCAAAGTCCATAGATCTGGGAAAGTCCCTACATGTAGACCTTGTACTTGGGCTTCTGTAGTTTCAATTCTGGCTAACTGTTCTTGATAACTGAACCATGTCAACATAGGATGTGGTGTGTGTGCTTAAAATCCCACCCCGAGAAAGGCTCTGGACTGCAGTGGGGGGTCTCGAACACCCAGTGTTGACATTGGTTTGAGCTCCTGACCGAGTGTGGTTTTCTCCGATAGACACAAGTGCATCAGCTATGTAGGCTTCAGATCTGCTCTAATGTGGATCTTTAACTCTAATGACCTCTTAAAGACGCACCTCCCAAACCGATCACTTTCTGACATAGAGGTAAGACTTCAACATATGAATATTAGGGGAGGCAGTCACGGGTCAGTCCTATGACAGCTGGCAGTCTCCCTGTGTCCCCTAACAGTGTGATCACATTCAGACTCAGCATCACTATCTGCTGAACACTTGTGGTGACAGGGACCTGAGTCGACCTTGCTACGCGCGTGTTGTGGAGCACAGCTGGGTGGACTGACAAGGTTCCTACCTCCTGGTGAGGTCTCCTTCCTCACTGTCACTCAGGGATGCTATGGCATGGGCAGCTCTGCTGTGACTGTCCACTCAGGCTAGATCAGCGTGCCGAGCAGCCCTGTCTGGAGGAGGAGTTAGGAGGATCTGGCTGTTCCATCATGGGACTTGCTCATGCCTTCCACACAGGCTCTGAGTTGATCACTATGGGGAGAGGGAGCCATTATTTGTACTACAACACACATGGTTGGTGAATCAGACGGCACCACTTTTTAAAATAATTCTGTTTATTCTCTCTCTCTCTCTCTGTCTCTCTCTCTCTCTCTCTGTCTCTGTCTCTCTCTCTGTGTCTCTCTCTCTCTGTCTCTCTCTCTGTCTCTCTCTCTCTCTCTTGATTTGGCCTTTTTAAAAATTAAATTACTTTATTTATATTCCAAATGTTGCTCCCCTTCCCAGTCCCCCTTCCCAAAGTTCTTCGCCCCATCTTCCTTCCCCTTTGCCTCCAAGATGGTAATCTCCCACCTACCCTCACACTGCACCAGCATCCCCCTTCCCTGGGACATCAAGTCTCTATAAGATTAGGCACATCCTCTCCCACTGAGACCAGACAAAGCAGTCCTCTGCTACATGTGTGTCAGGGGCCATGGACCAGCAACAAAGAGCAAAGGTACATGCTCTTTGGTTGGTTGCTCAGTCTCTGAGAGCTCTGAGGGGTCCAGGCTAGTTGATATTGTTGTTCTTCCTATGGGGTTGCAATCTCCTTCAGTCCTTCCCCTAACTCTTCCATGGGGGTGCCCAACCTCAGCCCAATGGTTGGCTGTAAGTACCTGCATCTGTCTCAGTCAGCTGCTGGTAGAGCCTTTCAGCAGACAGCCATGCTAGGCTCCTGTCTGTAAGCACAACATGGCATCAGTAATAAATAGTGTCAGGGTTTGGTGCTTGCCTGTGGAATGGATCCCAAGTTGGGCCGGTCACTGGATGCCTTTTTCACTGATTCTTTGTGAGTTTCACATCATGCACCCCAGTCCCACTCAATCTCCCCATCCCCTCATGTTGGGGATTTGATTTGTATGTACATGGGAATCTGCATGTCAGATTTTTTTTTGACTGTCAATAAAGAGCCAACAGTCAATGGCTGAACAGGGGATAGAGGTGGGACTTTTAATATTCCCAGGCAAGAAACACAGAGGGAGAGAGAGATTCCCTTATTAGGAGGGGTAGGAGATGGACCACTCAGGAAGAGGTGCAGGAGAGAGAGCCTGCCAACAAGAATCAGGGAAAGTGGTTGGGTCACTCTGCTGATTGGGTCTCCAGTAGCAGAGATGAAATATCAATTTAGCAAGTATTAACTCAGGAATATTAGAGAGGAGTGTGTTAGCCGCGTGGAGGTTGTTCAGGAGTGGTCCAGCCACTGAGCTAGTTAAGGCTTTTAAAAATATGTCGGTGTGTGTGTGTGTGTGTGTGTGTGTGTGTGTGTGTGTTTCATTAGGGGAATCCAAAACATTTGGGTAGGTGTAGAGGAGGTGTGCACAATAAAACTCTCTCTCTCTCTCTCTCTCTCTCTCTCTCTCTCTCTCTCTCTCTCTCAACAACAACTAAAAACAAAAATAAATCAAAGAATAAAATCAAAGCATAGAGATCGTCTCATCGTGGAAGCCGTAGTATGTCCCAGAGTGTCCCACAGTGTGCGTCTGTTCATGTATTTTCCTTGCAAATGTTCATTTCAGTGCGTCATTGGTCTAGTTTGAGCTGGTCTCTGGCTTCTGTGGCACCATCAATATTGGATTCTCACTGGGACTCCTCTCAATAATCTGTTGTTGCCCTGTGTCACAGAGATCCTGCAGCTTTGGAACAGCGGGACTGGGCCGTTCACACATCTCAGCCATTGGAAGATGATAGAGATTTGGGGGTGAGTCCATTCAGAGCCCTGGATCTGGGCCTGCATGATAACTGAACTAGTCAGCCACCGGCTGCCCCTCATTGGCACCAGGGCAAACTCTCCAGCGCTGCTCCAGTTAGGTCACCCATTGGGTAGCACCACTTTTTGATGGACAGCTTAGGTCACATGGGCATTTGTTAAATCATGGTGAAGTGTCCAGTCTGTTGTAGGTAGGTCCTTCTAGTCTGGGACCCACCCTAAACTAACTGTCCTAGGCTTCTTTTAATAGCACTAGGTAAGATGATGAATTAGTAATAACAACAAAGAAATATGGTATTACTATGTTGTTTTTTTCTATGCAGCAACTTATCTAAATTCTTTATAATATTTAAATTGTATATGTCCATGTGTGGGATGTGCACATGTTCATGTGTACACATGTGTGTGAAGGTCAGAGGTTGGCATCAGGAGTCTTTCTCAGTTAGGTTTTACTCTATTTCTGGAGATGATGTATCTCGTTGAACCTGGAGCTAACCCACTGCATAAGGTTGGGCTGGCCAATGGGTTCTAGGGATTCAGCACCTGTTCTAGGCCGTCCCCTCCTCCAGTACGAGTCTTACATATGCACACCAACACTTTGCCTTTTATAGGGGTGCCAGAGAGCTGAACTCAGGCTCTCACACCATTTCCCCAGCCCTGAAATTTACATTTTTAAAAGCTATGTTGTTGTTTTAAAAGCACATACATGTTGCTAGGCATGGTGGTGCATACCTAGCAACTCAGAAGGCTGAGGCAGGGGAATTACTCATCAAGGCTCGAATGAGTTACACAGAGAATTCCATGACAGCTTAGAACGGCATAGGGAGACCCAAAAATAAACCATAAATGTGTAGTATTTTCAAGATATTATGGATTCAAGAGGGCTAGTTAAGTTGAAATCATCGACATTCAACAACAAAACTAAAAACAAACAAAAACCAGCCATTGACTTCGTTCTCTCGGTGTCATGGGCTTGTCACATATTTCCCTCTGGCTACAGAATTGCTTCTCCAAGATCCCTGTCACTTTCATGTCTACTCTTTTTTGTTTGTTTGTTTGTTTGTTTGTTTGTTTGTTTTTTAAGTAGTAATATGCAGTGAGCCGTATTGGATTTGGGCCTAGCCGCTTTGTGAATGCATAGCTCAAGGTGGCTACTTGACTCTGGGCTGCATGGCCACAGAGGTTTAACCTTGAATTGACTGCCATACAGACTTGAGGTTGTTGAACTAAGAGCCTCTCCCAGGAAGACCCTGGGAGCAATGACAGGATGTTTCAGCCTGAGCAAAACACCGGATGTCCCTGAGCAGATTCCTGAGAAGGGTTCGACCTTTTCTAAGAACATGTCCCTGGAAGACTGTTGCCTCTTTGTTATAGGAGGATATCTTGCAGTATAGTGATTCACCTTATATCCTTGGGCACTTCCCAAACTCCCCCACCCTAAGCTTCAGTTCCTGCTTCATTTCCTGCCTCAGAGCTTTAAATGCTGTACATTCCTCTCAATAAACGAGACCTTGACAACAGAACTCTTGCTTGGTCTCCTTCTTCTCTTCACCCCCATTTTGGCCCACAGGTAGAAAGCCTCTTCGGGACCCTGAATAACTGGGTCCCCGCTGGCGGGGACAGTAATACGTCCAACTCACTTTGATCCACAGCTCTGTCTTTCCTGAGTCCACATAAAACTCACTCCCGATTTAAATCCAAAATGGCCACAGCAAGTTGACTATCCGCAGAACCAATGCATCTGAGCTTGGAATTCTTAGGATTTTACTTATTCACACAGACCTTTCAACTCACAAGCACCCATTTCCAGCTCTCCCCCAGTGCCCTCCCACTCTGCACTCACAAGCAATTGTGGTAACCAGTCACTTGTTAACTGGGTTCTTTGAATCTATGAATTGTAATTTAGGCTGTCATATCTGAAATGGCCGTGGTGCTCTGACAGTCTAAAGTACACTAAATGTCACCATAAGGCAAATGTCTTCTCGAATGGTTTGAAGGCACAGAGGTAATTTGAACTTGTAAAATCCGAGTGAAATCCCCACTAAGTGATAGTTTTAATAAAACTGGTAGGAAGTTCTGTTTAACTTGGCCGCTATTTACTGTTGACATTTTTTTCTCCGTTTTAGTCCTGAAGCAGTTTCATTTCATCCAATGTCAGTTCACTCCTCCTTATGATCCTCCTCCTCCCTTTTCCTCCCTTTTCCTCCCTCCTACTCCCTTCTGTTCCTCCTCCACCTCCTTCTTCTTCCCTTCTCCCTCCTCCTCCTCGCCCTCTGGTTCCCTCCTCTCCCTCCTCCACCTCCCTTGTTAACTGTACACATTGGTGGGGGGAGGGTGCAGTGAACTTTATTGATTTATTTATTCAAGACAGTAGGGAGGGCTCCCTAGGCCCCTCCTGTAATTATGGGGATCTTGGATGGAATTGTGAGGGAGAGGCTCAGTGTTGGGGGCTGAGTTGGGATGGGGATTCCTCAGCAACTGAGGGCCTCTCTCTTGCTCTCAGTATCCTTGCTGGGCTGGGGTGGGTGGTCCAGGGTTTCTTACTCCTTGGAGGCCATGTAGGCCATGAGGTTCCCCAACCTGTTGCTGTAGCTGTATTCATTGACATACCAGGAAATGAGCTTTACAAAGTTGTCATTGAGAGCAATGCCAGCCCCAGCATCAAAGGTAGAAGAGTGAAAATTGCTGTTGAAGTTGCAGGAGACAACCTGGTCCTCATTGTAGCCCAGGATGCCCTTTAGTGGGCCCTCAGATGCCTGCTTCACCACCTTCTTGATGTCATCATACTTGGCAGGTTTCTCCAGGCAGCATGTCAGATCCACAACGGATACACTGGGGGTAGGAACATGGAAGGCCATGCCAGTGAGTTTCCCGTTCAGCTCTGGGATGACCTTGCCCACAGCCTTGGCAGCACCAGTGGATGCAGGGATGATGTTCTGGGCTGCCCCACCCATCACGCCACAGCTTTCAGAGGGGCCATCCACAGTCTTCTGAGTGGTAGTGACAGCATGGACTGAGCCCTTCCACGATGCCAAAGTTGTCATGGATGACCTTGGCCAGGGGGCTAAGCAGTTGGTGGTGCAGGATGCATTGCTGACAATCTTGAGGGAGTTGTCATATTTCTCGTGGTTCACACCTATCACAGACATGGGGGCACTGGCCGAAAGGGCAGAGATGATGACCCTTTTCGCCCCACCCTTCAAGTAAGCCCCAGCCTTCACCATGGTGGTGAAGACACCAGTAGACTCCACGACATACTCAGCACCACTGTCACCCCATTTGATGTTAGGGGGATCTCGCTCCTGGAAGATGGTGATGGGCTTCCCGTTGATAACGAGCTTCCCATTCTCAGCCTTGACTGTGCCGTTGAACTTGCCATGGGTAGAGTCATACTGGAACATATAGACCATGTAGTTGAGATCAATGAAGGGGTTGTTGATGGCAACAATCTCCACTTTTGCCAGATGCAGAGGAGAAGGCAGCCCTGGTAACCAGGCATCCAATACGGCAAAATCCGTCCACACCAAACTTTACCATCTTGTCTATGTGACAAGGCTGGCACTGCACGAGAAGACGTGGCTGTCTCTGGAACAGGGAGGAGCAGAGAGCTATTGTACACATTTTTAACACCAGTACACAGACACTGACTCCTTTGGGCCTGTGCTCATCTTTCCAGGATTCGAGGGTCCCTTCTGAGATGGCCTACAGCTTGTGAGGAACAGAATTTCTGTTTCATTTTAACCCTTTCCTGCCTTCTCACCTTTGGTGCTTTCCCAAGTGACAAGCCGTCCTTCTACCAAGAGTGAGAAACCAAATTTTATCCCCCTCACCCCCAACTTTTCTTCCCTTTTGATGGAAGGATCATGAACTAAGCAGAATTCTCAAATTTTACCATTGCAGGGCCCTCAAATACATGTATGTGTGTGCACATGTGCATATGTGTGTTTAGGCGGGGGGGGGCGCAAAGTCTATTTTAGATTTGGATATCAAGTCTTGTTTTTAATATGTTGTGCAAAGTGAATGTTTCAGGGACTGAGTTTTTAATAGAGGACAACTTGTCCTTTTATCTTCTTTGATCTTTATCATTTGACTCCCTCTCTCTCTGACTTTCCAGATCATCTCGTCTCCCCTCCATTCTACAGAGATGAAACTGGCCTCGACCTCCTCTTCCCCCTACTCTTCTCTTCTGAGTGCTGGCATTGCAGGCATGGCCCCCACATTCAGTTAAGAATGTCTTTCTAAAGACCATTACATTGTCTACTGAAATATAATACTATTGAAACCCTTTGAGACCAACACGCACTTAAAAACTTATTTTCTAAATATATGGATCTCACATATTTCTTTCTTCCATTTGAATTTGTGAATCCGCTCTGCTCCCTCAAAGCCCCAACCACCAGACATATAACAAAAAAAAAATCCATCTCATTATATATATTTAACGACTGCTGGAGAGATGGCTCAGAGGTTAAGAGCACTGACTGTTCTTCCAGAGGTTCTGAGTTCAATTCCCAGCAGCCACATGGTGGCTCATGACCATCTGTAATGAGATCTGGTGCCCTCTACTGGCCTGCAGGAATATAGTCAGGCAGAACACTGTACACATAATAAATATTTTATATATACATATATATATTTAATGACTGAATTTATTGAATTGCCCCATTATATCTTGAATAAAATATATTAGTAAAAAATTAAATCTAACTTTTTAATTTTCTGCAACCTAATGTCATTTAAAAAAATTACTAGAGTACATCATTGTATATGATCATCGTATGCAATAATCATAATAAATATTCACATCAGTCTATTGTAAAGATACTTGTACATTACTTTTTTGTTAATGAGTTAAAATTAATTTTAAATTTTAGAAGATGACATAAACATTGGTTGCTACTAGAATGAACATCTCCTAATGTGATTTTATAATACAGATTTTAACTACCAGTCCTGAAAAAACAGCCCATAAAACCTTTGTCTGTGTATTTTTCTGCTAATGTTTCTTGGAAAGGGTCCCTGCTACATTTAAAGGAACTGGAGTCATTGGAAAGCAGTACTTCAAAAATAGCTAAGAAAAACATATAAATTTAAATTTCTTAAGAAATCTAATTTTAGCATTCTGTTTCTTAGTGTAGTCTCTGCTCTGTTTTAAGAGACTTTCAATCGTGAGGAAGAGTGAGGCAAGATTATTAAACAAGATTTTTCCACACGGCCCGCCCATCACATAACTGCATCATAACCTCCATTGTGGACAGGGCTCTAGAGTATCATTCTATAGCCTTTATTTTTTAAAGATTTAATTGTTTTATGTAAGTACATGGTCATTGTCTTCAGACACACCAGAAGAGGACATCAGATCCCATTACAGATGGTTGTGAGCCGCCATGTGGTTGCTGGGAATTGAACTCAGGACCTCTGGAAGAGCAGTCAGTGCTCTTAACCGCTGAGCCATCTCTCCAGTCCCCTCATTCTATAGTTTTAAGGAACATCAGAGTGAACCAGAAAGACAGGAAGCTGAAGGCTTTGTGGTATCTCCATGGCCTGTCCAGCCAGCATCTGAGAATTTTACATCTTGGAGCAATGTGTGCAGAATAACGTCTAAACGGGGAGAGGGACGTGGGGACCCAGGTCCACGCACCAGTGAGGAATTTCTCAGTAAAGTAGGCTGGCAGTCTGGAGATTTACGTCCTTAAACTTTATCATTGTATCCTCTGAAGACAGCTTTGTGTCACCTGAGGGTGACAGAAGAGCATGACTAAGTGATGGGTAGCACACAGATCCAGGCCCAGAGACGTTGTCAACAGCTGTGTGACTGTAGACAAGATGTCTAGTCTCCCTACATCCAGGGGTGCTAGAATACGCCCCTAAAGCTATAGTGGGAATCAAGCAAGATGGCCTAGATGCCCTTTGGCTCAGGATGGAGTCATAAATCTATCGTCAACTAGAAGTCTATGTAAAAGCAACTCAAAGGCTGGAGAGACCTGCGTGAAAAACACCTGCTGCTCTTGCTGGAGACCCAAGTTCAGTTCCCAGCACCCACACTATCACTTGTAACCCCAGCTTCATGGGATCAGTGATCTCTTCTGTCATATGCCTCTGGGGAAAGCACACACACACACACACACACACACACACACACACACACACACACACACACACACACACATACACACACACACACACACACACAGATACACACACAGGCACACACACACACACACACACACACACACACACACACACACAGAGAGACAGATACACACACACATACACACAGAGACACACACACACACAGATACACACACACAACAGACACACACACAGACACACACACACACACACACACACACACACACAGAGAGACACACACACAGACACACACACACACACAGATACACACACACATACACACACAGAGACAGACACACACACAGATACACACACACAGATACACACACACATACACACACACAGACACACACACAGACATACACACAGACACATACACACACACACACACAGAACACACACATACACACACACATACACACACACACAAATTGTTTAGATGATGATGTATTTAACATATTCAACCTACAGAAAATCCCCTATAACCTAACCTATTGTAAATGTGCTCAGAGCACAGACATTAGGCAGAACCATCGAAGACAAAACATTGCTAAGAAACGTGTCCAGCGCTCGTGTCCACACACCGATGGGCACTTTATGGACATGATAAGATGGAAAAAACAGAAAGCGCAACGTTGAAAAAAACTGCTGTCAACATAGTGACGGCAGGCTGCTGGTAGTTAAGCCCAGTGATCATGAGGCTGAACCAAAACCCAGAACCGATGCTGCTGCCAAAGATGGCAGGAGACTGTGGCTGGGTATGTCACTGGCTTAGGAAAGAATCAGAATATGAAGTGCACTTTCTACTGAAGACTTTGTGCCACAGTAAATCTAAAATCATAAGTCATACTATTGTTAGGTCAGAGACCGTCTGTACATGAAGAACTGAATCCGTTAGCTCGCCGACACACGGAGGGAGGAAGAACCACTGGACGCTTTGAGGTGGATGTATCTAGATGGTTCTGGAGTGAGCTGGAGAAAAGAAAGGATGGTATTATCATGTTTCATTATATACGTGCTTGAAAGCTTCTAAGGGTAATTTTTTAATTATTTAAAAAGAGGATGGGATGAAAAGGTCAGGGGTGGGAGAGTTAGGGACAGACCCAAGGACTGCATAATACATACAGGCGCTGGTTGCTGGTGACACCGACCCCTGCCGAGTCTATACCCCCACCTCCACTAGGGAGGCAGTGTGCAGTCAAGCCAGAGATTCCTCCATGCTGGGCTCCGGGTATGCAGGGAGGAAACCACTGGGGTGAGAACCAATTCAGAGGTCCAAGGCTGGGTGCAGGCCCTCGACTGTAATGCAGAGGTAGGAGAAAGACTGGGTTTCCATTCCCTCTTCATTCCTCCTGGACCCGAGTTGGATTGTGCGAGGATGTATTTCCAGATAAAATTAGAGAATACGCCTAGGCCAGCATTTTCCAAACCGTTTTTGGCTTCACCGAAAGGTCTTATAAACTTAACACACACATACCGCAAAGTAGTCCACCATGATAGCACACACTTGGGAAACACAAATACCGTTTTGCAAGTTACAGTGTGCGTTAATGCACTGAAGTTCTAGTAGGTCCCAAGACAAATGAACCTCTAAGTGTCATTCAGAATTTCTCGTGTTTTCAGCGCAGCGCACTGGCTTTACGGCGCCCTTACCTAGAAGCACGTGGAACAGGGTTCTGCACAGCCCGGTTTGAGAAACGTGTCTCTGGCGAGACCTCCACAGGCAACTGAATTATGGTTTGGCTGGGGGCTCGCAGAGAAGCAGGAAGAAATGGGTGGGGATGCATGGGGTTGTTAAGAGCTTGGCTGGTGGCGTGCGATTCCAAGCTGGCTGACCCCACAGCCCTGTAGCCTAGCTTCGTTGTAGAAAACTTTAAAAGGCCGATAAAAGAGTGTGACCACCCTGAAATCTGGCAAGAGTGCCGGATACTTTTTTTTTTCTCCTTTAAACTTGAATCTTTTTGAAGTGTTTAACTCTTCAAATTCTCATTGCCAGCTCTCGTAAGAGGCAGGACTTTGGACTGCTCTCTGCCTGTTTTGGAAGATGACGCTGTCGCTCCAGCAATGTTGCCTATGAAACAGTTCCACGGGGAGCTCTTCTCAACAGTGCTGCTTCTCGTATCTTGACTTCTTCCCAACAATGGAGATCGCCTCAGTTTAGATCGGAACTACACATAACGCTTCCCTCTGAACACCACGGGGCTAATGAAGTGGGTCGCCTCAGTCCCAAGCATTCTGTCCTGTCAGCCTTGGTAACATAGTGTGTTCCAAGAGCGCTTTGGGTACATGAGACAAGGTCTCAAAAAAACAAAATAAAAATAAGTCAAAAGACTGAGATATAGAGGCAATTCTTTTGAGCAAAAGGTAAGGAAAGATGACCATGTTTCAAAAAATACTGTAAAATGTGTTGGTTATGATTCTTTTTTTTTTTTCATCTTTATTAACTTGAGTATTTCTTATTTACATTTCGATTGTTATTCCCCTTCCTGGTTTCCGGGCCAACATCCCCCTAACCCCTCCCCCTTCCTGGTTATGGTTCTTGTTAGGACCAAATATGTGACAGAACCAGCCTAAGAGGGATGATTTGTTTTAGCTCCTGGTTTCAGAGGGCTTAGTTCGTGGTTGTTTGTGCCCACATGTTTAGCTCCATCGAGGCTGTTGGAGCCTGAGGGCTGTTACTCATTTTATGGGGACACAAAGCAAAGGAAATAGAATAATAAGGGGTCGATAGAACACAGGTTCCCAAGACATGCATTCAACAACCAACTTCTGCTGCTAGGCCCCACTTCCTATCTGTCGCCATCTCTCAATAATGTCAATAAATTCTGAGCATCAGGGGAGTAAACCGTTGGTTATGTCAGAGCCTTTGGGATATAGTTTTGTCAGGAAACATCGCCGACATATGGAGAGGTGTGCCTCCCAAATCTCCAAGGTGTTTATTACACCTCTCTCTCTCTCTCTCTCTCTCTCTCTCTCTCTCTCTCTCTCTCTCTGTGTGTGTGTGTGTGTGTGTGTGTGTGTGTGTGTGCTCATGCATGCATGAACATGATTGCGTGTGCCTATCAGGACTATTTGTGGGAGGCAGTTCTTCCCTTTTGTCATGGAGGATCCAACTCAGGTCACCACACTTGGGGCAAGCGCCTTTACTCACTGAGCCATTTCGCCAGCTCCCTGGTGTTCCTTGATCTGATCAGGTTGAGAAGCAAACTTAGCCACCGCAGAAGGGAGCTTCTCTAAACAGTGATCGATACATTTTTCTGCATCCACACCCCACACTCTCAGTCACTGCCGGCTGCAGAGACAATAAACTCTCCCAAGTAGGCAAGGCCCGGGGTGTAAAAGCAGAAAGCACAATGGATCACAAGGAGAAGCATCCCAAACCTGGACCAGATCAGTCAAAGCACATCAAAACCAAGGCAAGTCTCCTTAGACAACTCGGAAAAGCATTTCAGTAATTCCTACTGTGGAGGAATTTGAGGTTATAAAGGCTAGAATTAAATAATCCCGTTAAATAAGTGTGCTGGAACGTGTTTGGAACAAGTAGACTTTGTCATCTTACTGTAAACAAATGTTTAGCTCACAGGATGGACAGAGCGTACCTCAAAACAGGCCTGGTTGGTGAGAGTTAGCCCTGTCTCGCTTGCCAGTATCATCCTGCCCTGTTGTGGCTTGACTTTCCCTAAATACCTATGATCATCTGTGGGCTTCGGAAGGCTCTAAACTGAGCCAGGCACAGTGGGGCACACCTCCAGTCTCAGAACATTAGAGATGTTCTCCCATTTCCCAAAGACGGGAGAATTTATACACATTTGAAACCAGTCAGGTCTACGTGGTGAGTTCCAGGCCGGCTAGGACAAAACAAAATGAAATGAAAAAGAATCCCCCAAATCCTTTTTTTGTAGCGTTCTGCTAAGACAAAAATTCTGAAGATGTTTCCTCTCCTGTGTGGTAAACTTCTGACCACAAACCAACAAAGCCTCACCCGTACTTCTCTATCTAAAGGGGCTGTGTACTATATCCCAAGACTCGTTTTGACTCTTAAGAAACAGCAAAGCTGGGGTTGGGGATTTAGCTCAGTGGTAGAGCGCTTGCCTAGGAAGCGCAAGGCCCTGGGTTCGGTCCCCAGTTCCGAAAAAAAAGAAAAGAAAAAAAAAAAAAAAAGAAACAGCAAAGCTGTGGGTAGTTCACGTTCACTCTAAAAAGAGGGATTGCTGGTGCCTAAGAATAATTATACACACACACACACACACACACACACACACACACACACACACACACACACACACACACACCACACACCACCCCTCGGAGCTAATGTCAGTATTAATAAAATATAAATGGCAGACAGAAGGATGGTTCACATCAGGAAGTAGGAGGCTGCATGAGTGTGAAGAGAGATGATGGCCTCAACCATAACTCAAGGATGCCCTTGTGAAAATTCTATGTTGGGTAAGAAAAGACAGAAATAATATGAGACCTGCTCAGAGACACGTGAAACGGGAGAGCATCGCCGCCGGAATCAGGCTCTCTCCTCCTCTGCCTCTTTTCTAGTTCTCTGTGCCGTGGTCGGAACCAGGCTCTCTTGAGCAGTATCTTCTTTCCAGATTGTGTGCTCTGCTTGGAGAACATGGGGAGAGATAAGCTCACAACCGTCAAAGAAACGATTGTGGAATTTATCCTAGCCCGATCTCACTGGCTTCTTCTCATTGTGGGCACAGGGAAAACAACACCAGACAGAGACCCAGCTCTACAACTGGTGAATGCCCCATACTGGGTGAGGGAGACCCCAGCTAAGTTCTAAACTGTAGCCTTTGGTTTCTCTCATGTCTGGCTCCTATAGAGGAAGCACAGAATGCTGACCGGTTCATTGGTGGGACATCTTTCCTTAGTCTCTTTTGCAAATGATTTGTGGAGAAGAACGAGATGTGAGATGATAGCTTGCACCATCAGCTGTGTATGACAACGGAGGCGGCTTTCCACGTGAGCCCGTTTGTCTGTCCTTCTGTGCCCAGTCCCGTTAAGAGTCGGGACTGGAGAGATTCTGTGATTGACAGGACCGAACCCGTTCCTGAATTGTGTTCAGTCAACTTAGTGGAGCTGGAAGCACAGATCGAGAGATTCTTCCCTCAGCCTCAAAGCAGCTGGAATTTGTGCCAAAGGAAAAATGCAAGAGTTCTGGTGAAAGGGCTGTGTGACTAATTAAAAATCCCGATGATGTCCGAGATCTGAAGCAGCTGCATGGATGTGAGGATACCTAAGGGTCGGTAGAGAAAGCCGAGAATGCAAAGCAACATGCAAGCAGGGAAGTCATAGATGCAGAGCGGTTGGGTCGGGTCAAGGAGTCAAGTTGCAATGGTCACAGTGAAGAAAGAGGGGAGGACAATGTTAGGGGTGTTGGCTAGAGTAGGAGACAGAAAGAGCCCAGGAACAAAAGAAGTTCGTGCCTGATAGGTACAGGTGCCCAGCAGCAGGTCAGTGAGCCTCCCTGACAAGGGCCAGTGTCTGGCGCTTCTGCCCCCATGACAACTTGCTGTCTGGAACCCCTCTATTCATGGAGCTGACCGTGCTAACATGTTTCTCAATTACCCACAGGCCTCAGTGCATTTGCTCACCCTCCTAAAACAGGTGATCTTACTCAAGGAAGGGAAGGCACACTTTCCTTTGCTTTTGGTCCTTATATGATGTCATTGCAATATACGTGTTATGAAGGGCTGGTTTTTAAAACCTAACATTTAAATTCTCCCTACTTTGTATTTAACCCCACATTCACAGAACTCTGCCTTGTTTGTGTGGACATTGCACTCACATCCTGGTCCCCACGTCGCTATCTTTCAGGGAACAAAGGCAAACACCAACCCCAAGTGTTAGCCGCTCCTTCCCTTCTCCACCCCTTCCCCTGCGTGCCCAGTCCCTGCTCTCCGCTTTCTCTTTACCTTTCCCCATGGGAATGAAAGGCGAGACACATGCTTGCCTAGCAAGCGCTTTCCCATAAGCAAGGCAGCAGCTGCATTTGAAAGATGATGACCGGATGTGTGTAGAGGAGCAGCAGGATGCAGGGTGGGTTGAGCTGGTGTTTTGCAATGCTGTCACAGTAAACGCAGCCCAGCCTCTGTCTCGATTCCAAGCCACACTGCTCCTCATGAGGCATGCTCGCGATGGAAGAGCCTTTGCCCACAAGCCCCTTGATGTCTTAGCAGCCCACGCAGGATCTGAATCCATTGCTCCTGGGATCCCGTGGTGTCTTTGAACACACTTCACAGGAGGAATTAAATGTAGGTCTCCTTAAGTCTCTCCCAAAGCAGAAAGTAGGGCTCATTTTACTTTCAAATCTCCAAGTGGATCAAAACTTTGGTCAGAAAATGCACAGAGAATGTGTGAGATTTGATCCTATGGGAATAGGTGCTTGGGCAAGATTTCTGCCATGTATTACAGCCTCTGCCATGGACTGCCGCACTAACCATTCTTAGTGCCCTCTGGTGTAGCATTTATTGTATAAATGAGCGGGCTATACGCACAGAGAGACCAGCCCTTTCCCATCCTTTTGGTCCCTCACGAAATTACAGGTTGGCATTTTCAGGCTACTTATAGCTTGTTCACACCATAAACAATGTGTCCAATGGAAGATGACTGATTCCCCTTATTAATCATCAAAGGACCCGGGTTCCATTCTCAACACCCACGGGCGGTTTCCAGAAGACCCAGTGCCATCTTCTGACCTCCGCCGGCACCACGCGTGCACACTGTTCACATTATATAGTCTAAACCTAAACACTCAGACACATAAAGAAACCTAATTTTTTAAAAAAGAATTTGTTAAAATAAAATAAAATGGATCCAGGCATGGTGGCACACACTTGTAATTCCATCGCTTCGGAGACCAAGGCAACAGGACCGTAGGTTAGAGGCTAGCCTTAACTGCCTAGCAAGACCCTGTCTCAAGCATGCCCTGTCTCAAGATATCTGATGCATACAGAAAGAGACGAAGTCTTGGCAGCTGGTGGAGCTCAGCTGGTAGAGTGCTTGCCCATCATGGAGCCTCGTGTTTGATCTCCGGCACCGCCTTAAGCTGGATGTAGTGATAACGAGCCTGCATGCTCAGCACTCGGGAGCTGGAGTTCATCAGCTACACAGCGAAGTCAATGGCAGCCTACAGAGGGAGTGAAAGAAGGGGGGAAGGGCTCATATCAATGCTTAAAACTACAACTCACAACTCTGCGATGCCAAAAAGCTTGGAGACATCTTAATTAATGAGAAACATGATAACACAACAGCCCATGTCTGCTTAGAGCAAGCTCTGAATCAACGGAAGAAAGCAGACAGTAAAATCCAGAGACAAAAGGTTAGGGTGTGGTGACCTGAAGACAGTACGGGGTAGATTAGCCGTTGACTAGATGATTGGTGGTAGACCTTTACTGTGGTCCACACAGTAGCCACTTAACGATCTTCAGACTTAAGGCCAGAATTGTTTAGACTCTACTGGTTTTGCATTTTCATCTCCTAATAGGTTGCTTTCTGTTCTTTCTAACAGAGCATTCTAATGGTTCACTGCAGCAGATGGGTTTGGGAGGTATCTTGTCCAGTAACTTTTTGGCATCTTGCAAACCATAGTAATCCTGCCCTTGCTCAGAAACCAGAAGATGTGGGTGCTACCTGGCCCCAGACAAGAGAGGAAAACGAAGCCATGGTGGCCCTATGGCTCAAGGCCAGCACCTGCTCAAGGCCAGACTTGGATCTCGGATCCAGTAATAACTTCCGTAAGGGTGTCAATGTCTGTCGCCCATGTTACCACCAAAAGCTAAGCAAACATCCTTGATCGGGACTGCCACCAGAAACCTTGTTGGTGTCTAAGGGCTGGTTCTGCCCCTCATCTGGGCATCATGGAAGAACTTGCCCAGAGGGTAGAAGGACAGGAGAGCTGGCTCCACCCTTGCTCTGCTAGCACAGTAGAACTGGCCTTGGTGACAGTATTCAGGTGAGTGCAGGAAAGATGCCCTTCCCTCCAGGGGCAGTGTGAGAGAGCTGGCCCTGGTAGCCTAGGTGCCCCCAGAGTGAGCTGGACAGCCCTGCCCTTCACTGGCTTCAGCACTCTGGAGAGCAGGTCTGCATCTTGCCTGGGCAGCACGGAAGATCTGGCCCTCATGGTGTGGGTCTTGAAGAGCCGGGTGTGCCACAGGCAGAAGAGCTGGCCCTGCCCCAAGCCTGAGCAGAGTGGGAAAGCTGGCTCTGGTGGCATGGGCACGGGAGAGATGGCAAGCAGACCACCTCAGCCACTACCCAGGCCCAGGGCTCTGAGTTTTCCCACCCCAACATCTACCCCACCTATGAACTCCTGGGGTATGTGTAGGAGCTGGCCCTGCAGAGCTAACACTCCGGGATCTCTATGACAGGGAAACAACAGGATATCCCAGAGGGATCCCAGTGAGAATCCAGTGTTGATGTTGTAGCAGAAGCCAGAGGCCTTGGACCAAACCAATAGCACAAGGCAATGACCATTTCTAAGTAAAGCTCTTTGGGCAAAAGGGTAGACTATGTGACACTCCATGGCACACAGCAAATTTCTTTTCTATTTTTATTTATTTATTTTTTTTGTTCTCTTGGGGGGGTAAGGGCACAAAAGCAGAGATGGAGGGACTGGGAGATGAGTGGGATTAGGTACATAATGTGAAATTCACAAAGAGTCAACAAAATATTTGTAAAACCCATGCTGAAGAAAGTAGACGGAAATGTAAAATCAGCTCTTCCCATAGCGTGTACGGGTAGTGATTTAGCCAAAGCCTCCCTCATCCCAACCCTATTGATATCAAGCTAAGGCAAAAGCTGATATCAAGAACCATTGAGGCCCACAGAAAAGCTTAACTGGTGTCCAAATGAGGCCCAACTTAGCTGAGTGCTTAAGACACACGGGAGAATGGGTTTGAACCCTTGGAACCCGGAGGGGCTTTAAGGCATAGTGTACCTGTGGAAAGAGTGGTGGTGTTCTTCTGTGAGGAGAATACATGAAAGACTGAGGGATGAGAGACACCGTTCTTCTTAGAGCCTCCTGCTGTGCTCTGCTCACCTTGCCTTTCCCACCCTCCTTCCCTGCAAGGGTTGCATGTGTGTTCCATGAACGCCCAACTCCAGATCCTGCTCTCTGTCCTGCACTGGGACGTGGTTTTTCGCTTCACTGATATGTCAGTGCATTTAGCCTGGAGAGGTTAAGGACCACTGCTCAGCCAACCCTTCACATCCCTCCTCTCCGTTTCCTAGACTTGGATCTCTCAGAGCTAATTGGCTAGGCCTAGTCCCTTGCACAAGTCCAATGGGACCACTGTTCTTAAAGGGAAAGAAAGGGCAGTTGGTGTTTTTGCAGGATGAAAGGCAACAGGCCCAGGAAAGCTTCAACACAGCTTCTTGTGACACTTCATGAATCAAAAAGAGATAATCCGGTTTTACATCTTAGAATTCAGCCATTTAACACCTGTTATTAAAAAAAAAATACACCTGTCAGTCAAGGAAACACACTTAGATGAGCACACTCAGGATATGAACAGTAGTCATTAATTCTTCCAAGATCTCACATCAAAGGGAGAGTTCTTCTTACCCCTTCAATTAGACTGTCTGGATGATCAGCCCCTACCTGTTACCCCCTACTTCCACATTGACTGAACCTGCAGAACAGCCTCTGGGAAGATAAGAAGCCACAGGGACAGAGAGACCCCAAATATGAAGAAGGCGGTTCAGGGCAGCCTCTCTTAGGTGGTGGTTTCTGGGAGCCTGCTTCTCATTCATTTTGTCAGGCTCCCCAGGTATGTGTCCTAGAAAATCAGCCTAGGAGACATTGTATTTCTTTACCAAATGTAACACCAGAAGTCACGTGGTGACACTTCTTACATTGTATTCTTCAAAAGTGAGTGACTAAAACCAATTCAGTATTCAAAGGGAAGGGAGCTCAACTCCACCATGTTATGAGGGATGTGTAAAAGAACTTACAATTTGTGTCTTAAACCACCACATAGCTCGGCGGCACTCCAGCTCTCAGTGGAAAGCAGCAAGATGTTTGAAAGTTACAGTGTATCAGACTGCAAAGCACTTCAGGAACTATTCCAATGCCCTCATCACTAACTGGCCTGGCCTCAGATACCAATAACTGTGTGGAAGATGGGTAAGAAACAGTACTTAGAATTTCCTACATATGTATGAAAATGATTTGTGAGGATTAATGATCACTCTTTCAAAGGTAAAAGACAACTTCTGTAGCATTTTTCATGCAATGGTGAGATCTCCCAACTAGCCTCAACTCCTCATCTTTCCTCACAGCAGTGGTCCATGTGAAAACATTCTGCACTTGTGGGGGTTTCTGTGACCACTACGGCCAGCAGAGTAAGGATCTGTAGGAGGCTGGATGCACTACCTGCTGGTGTTGGTTCAAACTGAGTCTGATCCTGAGGACTTCATGGTAGGTATATTTAAGCACAGAATAGTTTGGTGATTTTTTTTTTTTTGGTAGTGGGGGGTGGGGTGATAATTAACTCAATCCTACATGCACAATAAAACTTAAGACATGACTACATCAAAACTCGTTGTACAATACATGTGACATCTTCCATAAAGAAGGAGTCTGGAGATTGACAGGCTCATGATAAGGATCTGGGGAAGGTCCACTGTGGTCTTGGCCACAGTGCAAAGGTCACCGGGTTATGAACCACCTTCTGGGCATTCTCCCAGCCTTCTGGGCAGAACACGGGTTTCCCTTTGAAGAGACAGCCCTGGGTGTTTACCACTCCTAGTCACTTAGTGTTTATTTATGAGCGCTGAGAACCACAGTGCCTTCCATGCACACTCTCTTTCCTTCATGAACAAGTCATTCCCCCATCCACATGGTGCCTTTTTGTATTATTTAGAGGGAACCCCTTACCATGAGGGAACCTTGTGTTCCGATCAGTAAGGATACAAATGGTAATGGAACTGACGTCATAGGTTCTGAGCATGAATTAGGGGTACAGGGGCAAAGCTGACATCTGTATGGGGCTCTCTAAAATCATCTCATGTTTTCACTGTGGGAGGTTACCATAGATTTTCTGCCCAGTTGCCAATAAGAACATGGAGAAAGAGAGTGATGTTAGAGCTTGTGTTCAAAATAACTATCTGTTGCTATTGGTAACAAAGTCTCAGTGAACTGAGCTGTAGGAATCCGTGGCCCTTTTTGACTTTGGGATGGTTGAAGGTTTTAGAAAAGGGACTTGGCTTTTATTTTTAGTTCTTTATAGTTCACATATTTCTCAGAAGGTCAGTAGGCCTTGGGAAGGTTTGTAGCCTAAATTTAGATTACCAAAACTATGTTTTAAACAAAAATGTTGGGGAATTAGCCAAAAATTGAACCTTACAAACTGAATTGGGAGATAATTTGCGTATCTTGGTGACACAGCCTGCCACCATGCGCTGCCCTAACTTCCCAGGAATCATTGCTCCTACTCTGTAGACCTTCCTGGACCCTCTTACCATGTGTTGGGACTTTTGTTTCTGTCTCCACTCTGTATCCACCCTTTGCACTTGAAGAAATTGAACTAACTCAGTACCTACATTCCAACTGTTTTTCCACATCTGCAAATAATACCATATTTGACTCGAACCAATCTGAATCAAAAAGAAATTTATCAGCTCGTTTCCTTGGGAAGTTCAAAAGTTCAGGCACGAGTGAACATTCGACTGATTTCTGGGACTGACTTTCTATGTCACCTATGAGTCAGCTTCTGTGTTGATTCCGTTCTCCAGTTCTCTTTCTCTACAGCCCTAAAATAGTGCTACCTGCTCTGGGAACATCTTCCTGGTGATGCAGAAACATTGGTCGTCTTAGAGAACAACAGAAGCTTTCTCCACTCAAACAGCTAGGGTCCTGGTAAGAAAAATCAGTTGAAGGCCACGGAAGCCAGTGGCCTTCAGGATCTTGTCTTGGAAATTTAAAGAAATGAAATTCACAGACCTCGGAGGGTGAGTTCTAGAAAGAGGTTTGCTATGGATTTCTGAGTGGAGAAGGAAAGGAACAAAATAGGGAGGGAAGGCAGGGAGAGGGAGAGAGCACACAGAGCTCCTAGTAGCAGGAGGGGTCATTCTGGATACTTTGTAAAGGTCTGACTTACTGAAGAAACTGGGATGAAGTTGGAGAGTCGGTGAACTCGCTCCTCAGGGAACTTCCCTCTGTCTCTAGGCAGAGACAGGAGCTAAGGGAGGGATAAGAACCAGAGCTCTCTCCTGACATGATTGCTCTCTACTATGGATGCTCTAGAACTGTCATTTTAGGTCCCTGCCCTTCCTTGCCGGCCCTTTATGTCTATTGTCACTCATTGTAAATTCGTATCTGGAGAACACAGTGAACAGTTCTTATTCAGAACTATTAAGAGATGTCCAGAAACTCGTGGTGACTCAACTGGTATGGAATGACAATTGGTTTAGGCCTTAATCCAGCTTCCACCCCCAGAGCAAGAGCCCCATCTGGGCCGTAAGTGATAAGATGGAAAGGAAATGGATCCCAAAGGAGAACAGGGGCTCCCGACAGAAGCAGGATTGGACACCAGTGAGGCAAACAGCAAATATCCACCCGGCTTTGGCCATTAGTGCTTCCTCTGCCCAGATGGCCCCACTGAGCTCAGCACAGCCCATGAGAGTCTCCTTTCTTTTATCTTCATGTTGACTGACACTGACACGTGTTCAGTGGGTTCTGGTCCCACCGAATGTCGTGAAAGAGTATAAATGTTCTTCCTTTAAGACACAATGCGGGACACACATACGCGGTCACCAGATTCCATTAAACAGAGCAGCATCCTGGCAACACCAGGGACTGGCAGAAATAAGTATTATCGTTCCCGAATGTGTTGACCATGTAAGCCGAAGCCCAGATGGTTTTAATAGTCTATCCCCCTGTAGAAAGAAGGGCGATAGTGATGGAGACAGGAATATGCCACCCCAAAATAGGCTCCACGGCATATGGACTATTCTGTGCTGAAGGCAGTTGAGGAAAAGCAGACCCAGGGAAAGCTCTGGAAATAGAATGCTTAAGTTTCCCTTTTTAAGGACATCTACACTTACAAAAGCAATTCCCACTTGTAAAGGTGGCACATTCTCCTGTACCAACAAGAGGAAGGGACGGGAGCTGTAAGTCACTATGAGAGAAAGCACCAAGTTAAATCTGCAAACTGTGTCTTAACAGACTGCCCTGCCTAAGTCCCTTTCCCCACCAGGATTAAAATCCCCCATTCTTCGCCAAGCCTGAGAGGGCTTGTAAACGCCTGGCGTCCGGCTGCTTCCTCAGCTCCATCTTCCTCTAGATGCACATGATTCAAACTGACTTCGGTTTTCTCTTGCCCATCTGTCAGTGTATGGCTTTGCTCACAGGCCCAAACCATTGACCCTAGGAACATAGAGAGCCATGCTAGGAAGCACTTAGCAGAGCGGCAAATCAAATTTGAGGGGGCTATAAGCTCTGTTATTTTTAAAGTATTAAGTTTCTTATCCGCTAAACAATTAATCCCTTTGAAACTACCTCCTTTCAACCCAGCTTCAAGTGTACCAATGAAGAGAACGGGTCTCCTATGTGATAGCTTTGCGGGGCCATGTAGGCTAGAGCTAAAGAGAAGGGAGCCAAACGAACAGATCCCACTTGTCACATTTTTATCAAGAGCCACTAAGACCCAGATCTGGGTAAATCAAAATGACCCAAAACGAAGTCACCGCCCTCAAACAGCAGTCTAGAAAGAAACAGGCCCACAAGCAATACACACGGGACCACCCGTGTTAACAAATGTTCCCAATGTAGCAGGGATGACACTGGTTGAGGGCCACTCGAATGCTTCACACTCGTCTCTCAACACCCACTGGAGAACAGGTGAATAGATCCATGCTCTGAAGTGGCCCTGGTCCACAGGTTCCCTGTTAGGCACCTTCCTGTTTTCGACCTCTCTCCCTTTCTGTTTCTCTGCCTGTTAAATCTCTTTCCTGTTGCTTTCCCCGTTGTTGCAGACCTGTGAACCGGAGAGAGGTTCACTGAATAATTTAAAGGCAGCAGCGTCAGACTCCCAGAAACAATGCTCTGGTTACCTAAGATAACATGGCCACCAGAGCGTTTGCCTGTGTGTTCCGGACAGACACACGCTAATGGTAACATTCTTAGGTGCTAGTTTGACAGGATTAGAGACCATTGGTGTCGGACTCCCTCTCCCCTGTAGGGAGCCGTATTGGATTTGGGCCTGGCCGCTTTGTGACTGTTTGGCCACAGTTAAGATTCTTGAGATTGTTAGACAAAAAGCCTCTCCCGTGAATTTACAGCACGAGAAGATAACAATCAGCCCGAACAAGACCCTTCTGGGTCTCCAGCAGGGTTTGACCCCCGCTGAGCCCTGCTGATGCATGTGGAAGCCTTTTATTCCTAACTAGGAGCAGTCTGGCCTGGTACTTCTCACCTGAGTCAGAATTAGGCTGGCCTTCCTGGTTATTTCCCTAATTTATTCAGGTCTCATAGTCAGTCTCGAGCCAGGGTTTCCCACTGTGTTTCGCAGATACCTGCTAACTGGTGTACTTGGGGTATATAGTTTGGTGAATAAAGTTACAGGAGGCCCCTTCCTCTTCTGGTTTGACACGAATAACCTGTGTGTGTGTGTTTCTTTAATCCCACAGATTCTCGGTACCGTGTCGGTGCAGGTGCCGACACTCCCCTACCCGATAATCGACAGCTTATAAAACTAAGGCTAGAACTACAGTACCGAAACCACCAGCCCAAGGAATGACCCAAGTCATACCTCTGGCTCTGGGAGGAGCTGCGGCATCTTAAACTGCTACGTGCATAGTCACTAGCTGATACCTATTTAAACCTGATTCTATGATCCCTCAACCCTGTGAGATTACTATCAGGGTGTTTTCTGATAAAACTGAAGGGCACACCTTGGTCTCAGGTGAGAGTCGATCAAAATGGCCCTGTCAACCACCTATCCAGGAAAATGCTTCTCTGGAACACTCTCTGCTAGACTGTTTGAAATAGTATAATGCTATTCTACAATGTAGATCCGCACAATGGCTCATCAGGCCATTTTTACCCCTTAAGAGTTTTTCTCTGGGTTGGGGATTTAGCTCAGTGGTAGAGCGCTTGCCTACCAAGCTCAAGGCCCTGGGTTTGGTCCCCAGCTCCGAAAAAAAAAAAAGAAAAAAAAAAGAGTTTTTCTCTTTGTTCTCTTTGCTCCCTGGCATACTGTGTGCGTCTTCTACACTATGCTTTGTGTGTGTGTGTGTGTGTGTGTGTGTGTGTGTGTGTGTGTGTTTCTAAAAATAAATTTCCCTCAGAGAGATCATAAGGTCTGGGGAGACTACAGTGAGATCTTGGTGATGCCGTTAACCAGAATTGCCAGAGAATCAGCACCGATTGTAAGGACCCAGGGAGTTTGAACATCATGAGGAATTGAGGAACGATGATAGAAGTAGCCGGATTAGCTGGTGGTTAGCATCGCACAGCTGGAGTCTGTGTGAAGACAATACATCCGAGAGGAGTTATACGCCTTCAAAAGATCTGTGCACTCCCAGCCTCCCAGACGCATTTCTACAAACACCTTCCCTAGGGAGTCAGCGCAAATCACAAATACATTAGAGTCCTAGACAGAAATAGAAGCGAGAAGCAAAACGTGGAAAGCTCTAGAACACCCCCCCCACAGCAAGATTTGTTTATCCAAGTCCCCACAAAGCTGGGTTAGAACCAGTCCTTAAGTTATGAACCCTTAAGATTTGTAGGTGACTGTTGAAACGCGGGGACTGAGTCAGAGCCGGATGTAGAATACAAGATAAGCAGACGAAGACCAGGAGCAAATCTGAGAAACATGGCACCTGCCCTGTGAAGGTTGCTTTTATTAATTGAAATAAGTTCCTGGATTAATTTAGGGAAACCCCCACCACCCCACCACCTCCTGTTCATTCCAGTCCCTACAAGGAACCCAGCCCTCACTTAAGGCTATCCGAGCCGGGGCTTAGGCCTGTCGAGGTTTGCCTCAAGGACTTTAGGAGTGTGTGAGAGCCACCAGGAATTTTCTTAGATGAGAAACCAGAGGAAGAGAACTCCTCAAGAAAGCTCTGGAGCAAACAAATCTGGGCCAGGACAGTGGTCCAGAGTGGGAGAGGCCGAAGGGTAAAGAGAATGAGGGGGCATCTCTCAGAGGCTGGTGGAGTTTCAAATTCTTGAAACTTCCAGAGTATTACAGTAAGGGATATCAGCACTAGGTTATAAAAAAAAAAAAGGCATATTTTACACGTTTTCATTTAGCATACTTACGTGTTTAGTTTTTGACACCGAAATAAAAGACGTGGCAAGTAATTGGTGTTATATTCGCAAGATATTAATGGATTTTGCAAGCCTTACAAGTTCATACTTCAGTGTTCGTTGAAGGTGATGTGATCCATCCAGCTCTTCCCAAAAAGCCATGCTGCCTTCCTTCAGTCCTGCTGATATCTCCCTGAGACGCTACCCAGGACCCCTCAAGTCATCCTTTTGATCCAGCCTCACCGTCCCAGCCTGATCTCATGCCTAATGGTTCACCAAGACACCAAGCGTGCGGACCCGATACCAACAACGTCTTCAGCAACTCTGGTGACCGTAGCAACCACAAGCATCCACACAGACATTCTCATCTTGACCAGGTGTGGGCAGCCCTGGCACTGCCCCTGTGTGGCACCAGCACTGGCTGCACCTTCCTAATGTACCTTCCAGGTTGTCAGTGGAGCAGTTGCTCACTGTTGGCTGCAAGACAGGTCACTAGTGAGAGCCAGGGCGGTGGGAGGAACCAGATAGCGCAGAGATAACCAGGATTATTGCCTCCATCAACTTCCCTGCCCTCTCCCTGGGTGGCTAGACTTTGCTGTGGGAACACACACAGTTTCTGGTTTATTTTATAGAAGCTGACTGTGCTGAGAACTACCAGGAATCACTGAATGGGTGAGTCCTTTTAATTCTTCAGTTTAGTACCAAGAAGCCCAAGTGGGGGCTAAAGAGAAGAGAAGGCACAGGGGGTAAGAGTATGTGCTGCTTTTGCAGGGGACCTGAGTCTAATTCCCACCACCCATGCCTGGAGGCTTATATCTACTTGTGACTCCCGTTCCAGAGGGATTTGATGCCTTTGATCTCTGTGGGCACCGACACTCACTTGCACAAACCCCCACACAGACAGATTTTCATACACGTGGTTAAATATTTAAAAGAAGCAACACAAAGAACATTGTCCCAGAACAGATTTATTGGGAAGATTTAAATGGTGTAACTTGGCTTTAGGCCACAGCGCTTTCTTTTATTCTTTTATTTTATTTAGTTCATAACTTGGAAAAGAGAAGTCTCACAGAAATCACCATCACCACCACCATCGCCATCATCATCATCATCACCATCAATTGTTATCTCCCCCAGGATATGGTGTATTATTTGGTCCTAGAAGATGCCTTAAAATAGACTTAATGTGGGCCATTGAGATGGATTAGCAGGTGAAGGCATAGTACCCAGGCTAAAACAGTAAGGGCAGAACAGGTTTACTCCAAAGGAAGCCATGCATAGTCAACCCTGACAACCTGAGTTCAATCCATGGAACCCACATGGTGGGAAAAGAGAACGGACTCCCCCAAGTTGTCCTCTGACCCCACACATGTTCTCACACACATATCCGAGAAACAAACATTAATTAAAGCAATATATGAGAACATATATAATACTTGACCCTGGGTAATGACAGATATATTTGATAGAAATTTGGGGGATAAGACCAAAAAGGCCTATCTAAAACACCGGATTAATGACTGTTCCATTACCTCAGTTTTTAGTTGAAGGGTGACGTACCCCATTCTTTTACCGATGTGAGCTTTGAAGAAACGTCGTCCGCTCATCTAACGTGAAGTGGGTGTGTAGAAACCATCCCTTGTTCAGTCAGTGCACAGTCTATCTGGACAGACAGTCTTAGTGTGAATATCAGAAGTTCAGTATGACATGATTTACTAACAATTCAAGCCAGTTACTGATGTGGTAGAAGGAGGTGAAAATTTATTCTGCTGGTCAAGAGGGCTGGGAAGGGTTCAGAAAACTGAAGACAGAAGTAAAAAAAGAAAACCTGAAGTTACTCCCCTGGCAAGACAGCAGGTTAAGGGCGGGGGAGGGTAGGTCTGTCAGCAGAGGTGAAAGAGCATCACCACGGGATGGCATCTCAGGATTGGGCACCCTCCAAAGCTCAACACTTAGAAAGGTTTCCTTCCTGCCCGGAGGGGGGTGGACTTGGGCTTTCACCCTGAAAGACCCTAGGGCCTTCTATGCACTGCCTCAGGTCAAGACTAAGCCAAGTACCAGCTTCCCGCCTTGGGTCAAGGCTAGGCCAAGTTTCATTCTCCACCCACAGTTCTCAGGAGGACCAGGGACTTTCTTGAAAAACTGTAGAATGTACTGACTGGTAATCACCTGACCCTCTGGTCCCAGATAGAGTTCGAATGCGTGTCCTATGCTTACTAGCCAATAGATTCAAAGGTCAATATGCTTAGCCAATAAGTTTAAACTGTAACCTTGCTGATGTAACCTGTTACTTAAAAAGTATAAAAACTGCTTGTTATAGCCATTCAGGGTCACCTTCTAGTCACTTGTCACAAGGGGCTGATTGAGGGTCGACCCCAACATGCTGGAAAAATAAACCTCTTGCGTTTGCATCAAACTCCATTCTCGTGTCTCATTGGGGGGGGGTGTCTCCTGGTAGTTAAGGCTCACTTCAAGCCTTACAACCCCAACTTGAACCCATAATCCCCAACATTTAATAAGGAAGATGGAGTCCAGAATCATCTCACAGCAACAGCAGAACATGAAATAACAAGACCTCTGCTCTGGGAGACAGAGGGTCACAGCAGTGACATCCTCCAGTCACAAAGTACCCACTGGAAGAAATATGTGTAAACATGGCTGCTGTGGTTTAAAAAAAAACCCTGACAAAAGAAACAAGGGCTCACAATTCAAGAGGACAGTCCAGCATGGTGGGGAATCCCTGGTGATAGGAGCTTGAGTCAGTCGGTCATGTTGCACCTACAGCAATGCAAGCTTCCACCGTCCTTTTTTGTTTGTTTGTTTGTTTTTTTTTGGCATATTATTTTTATTGATTCTTTTGGGAATTTCACATCCTGTACCCTGATCACACTCACTTCCAAGTCCTTCCATGTCCACCCCATCCTTTTGACCCCCCAAAAAAATAAATAAAAAATTTAAAAGTCTGATTGTGTTATCTGTGTATCACTGGAGCATGGTCAAACTCTCAGTATCTGCCAGTTAAATAGAACTGAGTCCTCCCCATCCTGCCAGAAGCCACCAATTGTAGAGAAATGCCACCTCTTGAGTAGCTTCCCCCTTGGAGTAGCCAGGCCCTTTGTGCATGGAGCTGGAGCTGGAGGGAGGGGAGCTTAACCGAGTGCTGGTGGATGCTGTGCAGGGTCTTGGTTGGCAATGAGTTCCAGGACAATGAACACAGCAGGGGACAGTTTCACAGAGCTGGTTCATTTACCGGGGCCAGAGAAAAAGGGGTATTTCCATCCTTGAGGTTCCAGGGTCTCTGGGACAAGGTTTGTGTGGCTGTGTACCATTGGCCACGGGAGAGATGTTGAGAGATATTTCATCTACATACTTAGGGAATGTAGGGTCAGAGTGGGACTGGGGGGACCTGTAGGTTGATGTCTTTATGCAGGAAGGCAGGTACAGGATAGAATGAGGCCTGTCATTGGACAAGAAGGAAGGCTGGGCAAGAAAAAAGTTTTAGAAGGAGGACAAGGAGCCGGAGCAAGGAGAGGGACCTGGGAGAACGTGGCGGCAGGTGTTAAGATTCTTCTCTGTGCATAGATACAGGTTGATATGAATATTTTTAAGGATGGCTGTGTACAGGATTTTGTGCTATGTAGATGGGCAAATTATATCTCATCAATTGAATCAGGTTATTGTGTGGTGTGTTCTTGCATGTGGGGACTTAGTTGAGTTCATTGAGTTCAAGAGAAGGTATGGTGGCAGGATGCACCAAGCCTGCCACAAATTGGGATGTGTATGTCTGGCGTGGTAACAACAGGGAACTGTGGATTCCTGCTAGGGTTGATGGTGGGAAAGCTGGCTTTATGGCACCAGGTTAGGAGGCAGGAGAGAGCCAGTTCCTGTCATCCTCATATTTGAGGTATCCAGGTTGAAGTTCCCTCAACCCTTCCTCCCTAAGCCTGAGCATTACAGTCCCACAGAGGATCACATGTCACCATCCTATCACATTTTAAAAGAGTTTTCTTTGATGTTTTCCTATTTAGGCTATTACTTTTCAGGGAGGGGGGGAGAGGTTGTCACAGAAGCTGTCTGTGTCCCTCTTTCTCAACTGTGCACCTGCAGTCATCGATATCCCTGAAAAAAAAAGTAGCTTCCCTGCTTTTTACAGTCAGCAGGAGCACAGATCATGCATTGGACTTCCACATGGTTTCTATCAACAGCACAGACCACGGACACCGGCCCCCAGTTGCAGTAGGACCACAGATCCAGACATAACCCTAGAGGGACAATTTTGGAATAAGAATGTGCTCCTGTTTTAATCCCAGGTATAGGGATGTGGGGCTATTCCAGACTGAAGCAGCTGGCTATGATTTGCCTCATGCTCTAGCAGAAGCGTGGTTTTCCCAGCTGCAGATAACTCCTGTGACCTGTGAATTCTGGGAACTTTTCAGAAGGTATATAAATGCTGGAGGTGGGGAGTTGGTGGTTAACGGTCCTTCAGAGGGGTTGGTTATGGTTTGTTAGTAGTCGTGCTCAAAGAAGAAACAGAAGAAAGAAATTAGATTCAAAGATTTCTTTCTCTATCCCACCTCCATCTTTCTTTCTCTCCTCTCTAGTAAAACTGAGAGGATAAAGGATGGGAAGAAGGATCCACAAAGTAGCAAAGACCCACTACACGGCTCTAGGAGGCAGCCTGGACCACAGACATCAGCATGGCTTCAGGATGCAGCCCAGATCACGGACATGCATATGACCTTAGGTGATAACAGGGCCACGGAGGGGCCACATCAGAACCACTGACCTATGGTCTTCATGGTCCAGGAGCAGCATGGACCACAGGCCTCAACCTGGCCTCAAATGGTTATACAAGCCACTCACATCAACATCTGCCACCACCCCCATCCCCACCACCCTCACTCCACTCCCCACCCTGCCCCCAAGCTGTAGGACATCGCCAAGGCCTCAGTCAGCAGCACAAACCAAGCTCTTCTATATGGATCTCGGGCTTCATCACAGTCTGAGGCAGCAGCATGGCCCAGCACAGACACCAACATAGCCTCCAGTGACATCGAGGACGACAGTGGTCTTTCCTTATCTTGGGCCTGGGTTATTGCTCAGAGACAGGGTGATCCCTAAGCCAGGTGTTGTGTTGAAGGACTGAGTCTGAATCTGTATAAACTCCGGGCCATTGCACATTATCCCACTGATCCCATGGGGCAACAAAAGGTTCCACTGTCGGCCTCAGCCCTCTTCTATACCTGCCACGGGCTGTCGCATCTCCAGATCCGGATCTCTCCACAATGCAGATCTGCTCCGTTTTTCGACCCTTCCGACGGCTCCATCACGTGTTCATCAAAGCGACCCCTGACTCATGAGGCAGGACCGCCTAGTTTTACTTCCCCTTTCTAATTCAAACTGAGACCCAAGGCAAGAGAATGGTGTGCCTACTGTTAGGATGGGTCTTCCACATCACTAACCAAATTAAGGTAATTCCTCATGGATGTAGACAGGCAGAGGCCAGATAGGGGGAGAGAAAGTGTAATCCCAGTCAGAAAGAGTAAAAATGGCTTAGCTGCTAATGACCCAAGTCTTTGTGAAACAGATCTGCCTTCTACTTGTGGTCCTCTTGCTTCTAACAAATTTTATACATTCTTTTTTTTTTTTTGCTTAAATTAATTATCTTGATGGACTCTTGTTCGTCATTAAAGAGGTTTAGTCTTCAAAATGAAGGAGGAGGAGGGAGGAGGAGGAGGAAGAGAAGAAGAAGGAGAAGGAAAGAAGAAGGAGAAGGAGGAGGAGAAGGAGAAAAAGAAGAAGAAGAAGAAGAAGAAAGAAGAAGAAGAAGAAGAAGAAAAGAAGAAGAAGAAGAAGAAGAAGAAGAAGAAGAAGAAGAAGAAGAAGAAGAAGAAAGAAGAAGAAGAAGAAGAAGAAGAAGAAGAAGAAGAAGAAGAAGAAGAAGAAGAAGAAGAAGAAGAAGAAGAAGGAGAAGAAGAAGAAGAAGAAGCAGCAGCAGAAGCAGCAGCAGCAGCAGCAGAGGCTCTTATCCAGGAGCTGTGATTTGTAACTAGGGTGGAAGAAGGTTTAGTTCACTTCACATTTAAAGAGCTTTCCAGTTGAGCATGGACAGCACCTTTATGATTGGAGGTGGCTTATTTTTTTCCATTAAAACAAACAAACAAAAACCCAACCAAAGAGAAAGTTTCATAACCCGTCATACTGGGACCGGTAGATATGGAACATGAATAAATGACTCAGAGACAAGGAGCTTTTAACTTTTTTACCTTTTGAGGGATTTGGGAACATAAGGGCTGTGACTCACTGAAAGTGTAAGGTGAATGTTCACAAAGACAGCCCCACAGAGAGCGCTGACTTTTACCACAGTGAGGCAGCAGATATACAGACCTCGTCTAGTGGACTCAGAGGACAGGCCTGCTGGTGAGTCATTTTATTTTACATTTTATTGCCTTGTAATTACCTTCTGTGATACTAACATCTTCAGTAAAGTTATTATTACAGTCTGGTCTTGACTGGACTGCAAGGACAGGAATGACCTGTGTGTTGGGGCAAGGAGAGGCATAGACTCTCCTCACTCTGAGAGATCAGCTGTGGGATAGAATATTCCAGTAGAGGGAGATAGAGTGTTCTGGAGCAGCAGGCAATGGTCAACAGGAGAGTAAAGAGGACCCCAACCCCCACACCCACGCCTGCCCCCACCCCTACCCCCACACCCACCCCACCCCAAGGCTGGAATCCTGCAATGCAGCAGCATAGGTGTGGGAAGATTGACCAGGAGGCCCAGGAGGCAACCTCTCCTCCCCCACACCCTCTCCTACAGAAGTTGCAAGAGAGAAAGTAACAATTACAGCAGTCTGAATAGAGGCTTAATATCATTTCTTTCTCCGGAGGACACACAAGACACCTCCCAGATTCCGTGGACTAGCCAAGGGAACTGTATTAGTTACTTTTCTTGATGCTGTGATCATCTATGTGACGAAAGCAGCTTAAGGAAAGAAGGGCTGGTTCGCTTTGGCTCAGTCTGTGGTGGTGGTGGGGGGTAGGTAGGCAGAAGCGAAGCGTAAGGCAGCTGGTTACATTGAATCCACAGTCAGGAAGAGTCTGGCATTACAGATACTCACTGTTTATTTCCACATTTTTCTTGGGTTCTGGGGATTCACATTCAAGTCTGCATGCCAGGCCAGCAAGCTCTTTTACTCCTTTTGCGCATGCGCTCCAGGATCCCAGCCCACGGAAAGGTACTGCCCACATGCAGGGTGGGTTTCCCCATCTCAACCATCACCATCTACATAATTCCTTCACAGATGTGCCCCGACGTTGGTTTGCCTGGTACTTCTGAATCCCAACAAGTGGGCAGTAGAGATGGATCTTCAGAGGGATGTAACTGAAAACCGTGCAAGCCTAGAATCTAAGATTCCGTAGTCACCTCTACCCAATCACTCTTTACCTGCTTTATTTAGTCAGGAGGATGTCAGGAGGGCTGCGCGGGACAGCATGCTCAAGCACAGAGCCTGAGTTCCTGAGCCATTAGGAGAGTAGGCCTGGTTTTGAATCCTGATGGAGTAAACAGTTACTGTATTAAACTATTGAGATCTTGAGAAAGACGGTATCCCTGAGCCGTTAGAAGAGAGCTTGTAGGCCTGTTTTGATTCCTGATGGGGTAAACAGTTACTATATTAAGCTAGCAAGACCTTTTAGGTCTTAGCTGTTTTGTTGACATCAAATTACTCTGCCTAACACAGCATCATAAAAGGATGTCTGTGGTCCTGTTGTTGTGCAGCCTTTAAACCACCAGAGATTTGAGTTTGCACAAACACGAATCCTCCCCGGGTCCTCACTCAAAGAGCTCATCTCATAAGAAGCTTAGAGGAAAAGATGACAAGGGGAGGAAAAAAACAGAAACTTCATGAACGGTTTGTTTTCCTCTTGTAAATATTAGTGATGAGGCACAGAGCCATCAGAGAGCACTTAAGCGGAGATTGCCATGGAGCTGTTCCCTGGACAGAGCTACTGAGAGGAACACTTGTTTTACAAGTTGAGTCCCCGAGATCCTCCCGCACACTAAATGGAGCTCTGTTCTCTCTGCTGAGCACATGGGTTTCTGCAGATGTCCTTTATTTCTGTATTGGTATAGCTTTGCCTCTTGCTGCCCTGGGTCTAGCGGAAAGTAAGACCCGTTAAAGAGGAGAAATCGTGTCCACTCTCACTCGTCCCCGGCCTAGCTAACACAGTACCGTTCCTAACAGCTCTAAACTAAAACATAACCAAGACTTACAAAACAGTTGGCTCTGTCTGGAGGAGTAGTTGTTCATCTGGGATGGCTAAATACTTCTTATTTCTTTTAGTTCCCTTTGCCCATTTTCCAGGAATTTGGATGAGGCACTGCGTTTGAGTTTGTGGTGACCAGCGTTTCACAGACCACCAAGGAGAATGGGACAGATGGAGAAACCTAACAGCAGAAGCGGCTGGCTTATCTTTCTCTCTGAAGGTCAAAAGAAATTCATGATCCAGGATAGGCCTTGGAAGCTTGCTAAGTGAGCAGAGGGCCACGTGTGGTAGCTTCTGTCTCTGTGAAAGACCCAGGCAGATTAGTAGTTCCCAGAGACTGGAATGGGAGGGAGAGAAGGAGGGCTACACCTTCGGGGCTGACAAACCATTCTGGAACCAGGAGGCGATGATGTCTAGCAATGCCGCCATGTATAGTGAAGGTAACTGGATAGTCAACTCTCTCATAATTAAAACGATTTTATGTCACACGAATTTCTTCTCAACTTCTAAAAAACCCTAATTTAAAAAAAATCGTTTAGGGAGTCTAGGAGACGTCTTGTCACATACAAGCACCTGCTGAGCAAACACAAGAAACTGAATTCACACACTTAGAACTCAGGCCAAAAAGCTAGGCCTGGCCACTGCACACCTACAACCCGAGAGCCATGAGGGTGGAGATGGGACAATCCCTGGGGCTTGCCGGCAACACCCTAGTTCCAAGATCAGTGAGAGACCCTTTCTCAACACAGTAAGGCAGAGAATGGCTGAGCAGGAGACCTGACATTATCTCCAGCCTCTGAGCATGTGCATGTGTGTTCAGGCCCCTCCCCCAAATATGCATACGTGTCCAGACATAATACATATATGCACACTTACACACAGAGAGAGTCAGAGGCAGAGACAGAGACAGAAAGAGAGAATAAAAAAGTAAGTTATACGATCCCAACCTTCCAGATGAGATGTGCTCACAGACAGAATAGTGGTACAAAGGTTGTGTGTGTTATCCAATTGTCTTTGCACTGGATTTGAGGATTTCACAATAAGAGGGAATTCATGCCTGGTTACTATCAACGTGGCTTGGGATGCTATGGGCACTGGGGACAGGAGAACTGACCTACTGCAATTTTGTTACCAAATGGACACATTGTTAAACTGTTTTCTTCATAGTCGTGCTTAATCCCACAGATTAGGGCTTCTTTCAAGCTCGGCCAGATAATCTTCTCTCTCATGATCATCAGTTAATACGGAAACTTGTAGTTTGTCAACGCACCAAGAATAAGTGACAGCTGAGTGTCCAGCCCTGACTGGGGCACCTCGCTCTAGTCCTCCGGAACAGAGAGGAGAAGGTGGGAAGACTGTGAGATCTGGAGAGTGAGGAGGTGTTGCTGCAATAACGCCGTCTCCGGATGCGGCATGGCCATTGCACGCATGAGCTCACCGCAGCCACGGATGCCTGCACAGGGGCCGCACAGATCAAGGAATGCCAAGGGTTAGCATTTCAACAGATAGCATCAGCTGGAATCACTGGGTTACAACAGAGCAGGGAGGACATGGAATGGGAAGGGAGAGGTCTTAGGAGTGCATCAGGCGAGCGAGAGGGGAGAGTTGGGGTCAATATGACCGTGATACTTTGATGACATGCATGAGATTGTCTAAGAATAAATAAAGTACATTCCATTTTTTAAAGTAGGCTCATGCTGACCTCTGCTTTTCTCTCCCTTGCTCCCACATTCTTGCTCTGTCTCTCTTACGGGTTCGACATGAGAGATCTCTCACAGGCCCATGTATTTGAACAGTTGGTATTCAGCTGACGCTGATGGCATTGTTTGGGGGAAATTGTCCATCCTTTAGGAGATGGAGTCCATCAGGAGGAAGTAAATCACTGGAGGCGGGGCTTGGGGAAAGTGTGTCACTGGAGGTGGGGCTTGGGGAAAGTGTGTCATTGGAGGTGGGCCTCGGGGGAAGCGTGTCACTAGATATACTGGGCAGCCCAGCCCAGAAGGGCCAATCCCAGCCCCACCACCAAACCCCTACCAGTAAGCCAAAAGCCTCCCGCTGCCAAAACTGAACTCCAAATAAACTCCTTTTTTTAAGTTGCTTCTTGTCGCAGTCGCATTCATGAGAAAAGTAATTAATTCAGTCTCTTACTTATTTTCCTGAAGCTACAGAGTTAGTGATGTCTGCATTAATCACAGTGGAAATTAAATACAACTCTTTGCAGAACTGGCAAAACATGCAAAACTCAATTTTAGGGCAATCGGCTGCCCAGTCAATAGACAATCTGAAAGGGGGAAACGTGCTCTCCAGTGAGTCCTGGGGGAGCCTGGGCTGCTACTCAGAATCAGCACAAAATTGCAGGTTCCCGGTGGGAGGGAAGATAACACAAAAAATAAACAAACATATTGAGGTCCTTTTTCCTTTTCAGTCACACACACACACACACACACACACACACACACACACACACACACACACACACAAAATGATGTTGTTACCAATGCTTTCTATAGGTTCAGTTTTTTGTTTTTTTTTTTTTTTTTTTGTTTTTGTTTTGTTCTTTTTTTCGGTGCTGGGGATCGAACCCAGGGCCTTGCGCTTCCTAGGCAAGCGCTCTACCACTGAGCTAAATGCCCAACCCCTAGGTTCAGTTTTTTAAAAAATTCTTACCCTTCCTCTCCGAATTGGCTTTCGGACAAACCAGATGTGTGGAGTAAGGAAAGAAAGTGGTCAAGGCACAGAGAAGGGCTGGGTTTGGCTTGTGATTGTCACATTGACCTTAGATACTCATGTCACAGACGCTGTGTAAAGCAGGTGGAAAAACAAAAGCCTAGAGAAAACCCCTCGCTCTAAGTCCACTCTTCCTTCCCCTCGGCATCGCAGCTTGCTCCTCCAGGAACCAGTACTTCGGCCTGAGCTGGGAGAGTGGGTTTTAGGGGTGCTGTCACCACAGAAAGAGGCCAGAGCTCCACTCGGAAGCCCCAGTCTCTCCTGCCTGCTGGTTTCCAAGCATCCAGGGTGGGGAGTTATCAGGCGTATCAGATGCAGACTCCTCACATGGGAACACGGCATAGAGCAAACATAATTTGGTGATTGGGGAAGGTGTGAAAAGAATCTGACCAGGAGGCTCGCACTCCCAGAGACAGGGGCAATCTGGGGCTG